>NW_011967033.1:86302-104538 GCF_000949405.1 Vollenhovia emeryi | reverse complement strand
CTACCTGGGTATCAACTACAGGGGGTCAATTCTGTATCTTACAATACAGTGAAAATGCTGAAAGTGAGCGGCTTTGTCTCTTTCGAAGGGAACGTTTAGAAAGAGACAAAGCCGCTCACTTTTAGCATTTTCACTATGGTGCAAGATACAGAATTGACCCCCTGGTATTATACTTATCCTAATAGCATAGAGATATTATTATTTTGATTGATATTATTATTTGATTGCCCGAAGATTGTTCCAACAGATCTTCTTTATTAAATTCTGTTCTTTGGTAAATAAGTGAAATTGTGTTTAAAGTACTATAAGGAAATTTCTTCTTAAATAGATACTACGCTCATTCAACAAATGATATAAGTACGTTCAAATTGTTCTAGCACCTTCAGCTTAACCATTTTTATTAGAACAAGTTGTAAAGATAGAATAAGAATATAAAAATATCCCTATATTTTTATATTAACCCAAGTAATAATTTATAATTTTTAATTATACTTACAATTAGTGTAACAAAATACAATTATATTACAATTACTTTTTGTGTTTTTTATCTTGTCTAAATGCTTTCATAGGAAAACCGAAAGGAATAGAAAGTATAATTAAGCAACAAGAGGAATAGAAATGAACTTTCATGTGAGCTAAATTATATTTTGAAACTCTTTCTTGGAGGTAAACTTTGGTTTCTTAAATAACGCCTCATTAAAATTTTACTGCGAATTGATTTTACGTGAAGAAAGCAATTTTTTACTTGAAGATTTCTTTCCAGAATAATTATTTTCTAAATTAAAAGTATTTAATATATCTCAGCTCGTAGAATTCCGATTTCTAAAAAATCATTAATTGATTTTTGCAATTTTGTTTACTACAGATCAAGAGAAATAAAAATCCCTCGATTTTCTCTCATACTTTAATGATTAAGTGCTTCACAATATTGTACAATTTCATATGAAAGTGAACGTTATTAGAGCTTGGTAAATGTTAAAATATTCAGGAAGCAAATTTCTTCTTAATATTACGACACTAAAAACTATCATATCGCTTTTCGTCAATTAGAAATGTATCTCCGGAGAATCATCATTCGTCATCTCATTAAATACTTTTAACTTAAAAAATTACTTTAAAAAATGTTTCATTTATTTTTCGCATAAAATTGATTTGTTGAAATTTAGATGGAGTATAAATGTTTAAAAAACTTATAACAATACGTATAAATAAAATTAATTTGGTGTGAAAGGACATTTTATTTTACAAAAACGATCAAAACTCTCTTATCTAGTTACATTAAATATAAATTAAATATAAATTGTATGTGGCTCATCTATTGCAATTACATACTACAAAACATTTACATTTTTACTTATTATGTGTTATTGTGTTGAGATATATACATTGCCTTTTATCTTACAATATCATTAATATATGTTATTGATAAAAAATACTATTTTCAATGCGTCGTTTTCACAGGCTTCATAATATAACCAAATAATAATAAATACAGCAAATTAATATAATTTTTGCTGAGTCAATAAATTGAACTATTGATCAATAGTTAACCATTTATCCGTGACATGTTCAATTTGCTTAAAAAGAATTGGATTCCTCAGACGGACTTTCAACTCCAGTTTTCCTCCTGTCGCTTTCCTGCCATCCATAAGCTGAAATATATCATGATGAGTTCTTTCATTTTTTGTTTGCATAGAAAGGAAATATAAAAGAATTAATCATTTAATTACTGGAAAAGAATCATGTAGAGTGCATTGAGACTCTAAAGGTTGTAATTTGACCATTACTGTACCAAGCAAGCTATCACTTCGGAAAAAACCTCTGCAACATGAAAAAATAAATATATGAATATAAATTTTAAAATAAATATAAAATATATCGTACTATACCTAAAACATATAAATACATTGTAATTGGAAAATCACTGTTACATTTAAGAATTTAAGTATACGTTGTTACAAATTGCTCGTGTAATACCATAGAGTTTATAATGCTGTCTAGTACATGATAATAATTTCATATACAAAACATACACACACATACTCACAGAAACTTTACAAGCACTATAATAGTCTTCACATAGATATTTTAACTTATATAAACATTATTAATCTTTTTTTTACAAAAAATATCAAGATGACAAATATATATTAAATTTAAAAACATAAACATTTTCCTGTGCATATAACTGGATATTCTACAGAGATATAGGGATGTCATACCTGGGATGAGTGCAACACAGGATGGGATTCAGCGAGCATCTGCAAACAACGTTCTACTTTTTGGGTATACACTTTCATATAAAGTTTTCTAATATTCACATAACAAATGTATACATGTATATATGAGCTATCCTAAACTAAACAACAGTAGGAACAGGAGATAATACAAGCCTATCTTTGAAATCAAAGAACTGACTTTTTACTATTCTTAGAAGCATTGATTGTCTATCTTAAAGAGATCATCAAAAAAACCTTTTTCCTTCATTCTGGAAATATAACTTTTTTCTTGAAAAATAAATATAAATTCTTACAAACAAAGTACTATCATCATTAAAAATTAAATAAAATTCCATACAATTATTATACAATCATAATTACCAATACTTTTGACAAAATCCTTTTTCAAATGAATTAGAGTTAGAAGGATATTTCAATGGATTCTATGAAATCTTAAACTGTGTTATTCTATTGTAAATCACAACATTGTTCATATACATTCTTTTTGTCAAAGATAATTCAAAAAAGCAATTTTTGAAAAGTGTACTAAGTATTAAAATAGAAAAAGACATCAAGAAAGCAATATTAATCTTTAATATAATCCTCCTCGTCCTATATAAGTAGTTTAACTTTAATAATGTCATCAGAATAAAGTTGATTTCATTGCTCTCTCAATCCTATTATTTCTATTATTCTTTCTATTCTAATATACTTTACACTAAAAGCTACGACAATAAAAAGTGCCAACTAATCAGAGTTGTCGAGAACGGAATTAAACTCATTAATTTTCAGTAATCAAAAAGGAGAGACAGTCTCAAATCGCTTTATGATATATAGCTCTGATATTTTACTATATGTATGTATAATTAATTTTTTGGATCGACAAAGAGGGCAGTGAGGGAGCTACGTTTTTCTTCAAATAATAATATCAAAGGAAAAATAAATAATTAGCTAAAACTAATCAACTAATGAAATACTGAACCACATATAGAACAAGGAAAAAACTATATTGAAAACTAATTTATGATTGATCTTAATGCTTTTTTTCCCAAGTTTTCTTTACTTTTCAACTTTGAATTTGTTTGGATTGATTCTTTTTTTAATAAAACTCAAAAAGTACATTTTGTGGTTGGAACCTGTACTAATAAAACATAAAAAAGCACATGTTTTAAATATACAAAAATATACAAAATAAATCACAAGAAACAAAATCATATCTGTATCTCAATTATTTCAAGCAACAGGAATAAACAGGAATAAAGTCATAAAATGAATAGAATTACATGTAATAGAAATTATTATACATATAAATAATAAATTTTCACAACACTAAGGAAAACTCAATCCTAAACTGATCAATAGTCAAAATATTCCTAATGTCTAGGAAATCTTTACAAAAATTGTATTAATAAACAATAAATCATTTCTTCCTTGTTATATGTATATCAAATTATCTTCTTATCTAACTCATAGTGATATACCATCACTTGTATTCAATAGTATTTATTAATAAAATATGTTGAAACATTCTGTTTTCTTATTATTCTGTATTATTAAGTATATCAAATAGATAAAATTCAATCTATATGTGTATACATATGTTTAGTAAAAATAAACTTTCCATGACAATTGTCAACATCTACAACTTGGTAAATTCAAAAAGACAATTTTCAGTATTTTCACCAATATACATATGTATACAGGGTGTCAGACTCGTTAGTAGCCAAACTAAAAATTACGGTAGACTGGGTTAAACTGAGAAGAAAAGTCATGTACCGTTGTGTAAAATTAGCAATAGTTATCGCGTAATTGATAAAAATGTCTGCCGGAATGAGCGCACAAGGAGTGGAAGGTCGGACCCGGCAGGCATGCAAAATGATTTATTTGTTTATATCTCCTAGCGACGTTGCTCGTCACTCGATGCGTGACTCCACCTCTCGCTACCGCGTCCTGGTATCGAAAATCCTATCAATTACGCGATAACTATTGCTAATTTTGCAAAACAGTACATGACTTTTCTTCTCAGTTTAACCCAATCTACCGTAATTTTTAGTTTGACTACTAACGAGTCTGACACTCTGTATATGTATAATTGTATACTATTGAATATGCATAATGCACATGCAAAAGTCAATTTATACGTATATTGCAAGAAAAATTTGTATTAGGTTACGGCATGAAATGACAATTATAAAGTTTATCACAAAAATTCAATCCAACTTGCAATATAGAAACAACAAATCCTATCAACAACAAATCTATCAACAACAAAGTAATATTGAAGTAGTATTTGGTAACATCAAGATATTAGAATAATAATAAAAAATTATAAAATTAATCGTGCATTATAAGCTAAATTTACATTAATGCTAAAAATTGAAAATGACCCATAATGTTCACTTGATAGCCATGAAAAGTTATCTACCATTTAATCATAAATCTCTAATAGCATTTCATCGTTTGATTTAAAGCTCAAATTAATTTTAACTCAGCAGAGATTAACATATAGTTAAACGAATTTTTGTGATAAAACTATCATTAAATTACCCTTTCGCCCAAACTTCACACTTCAAGGCATGTCGTTTGAATGCTCTCTGGCATTGTCTGGAGGTGCGATTTATAATGCTATTCAGCAAAAATACAGCTTGGTACTCGGGATTGACAGAATCCTTGATCGTCGATGTCCTATCTACAGAATGATTATCCGATGGAAGTGGAAATTCACACATTACATATGTGTCTGCTTCCCGAGAGTAGTTAATTCCTCTAATTACAGAAATTTCTATATCACTATCATTTAAATCCGTGGAACTCCTGAAAAAATACAGTTATTTAGAGTCATTAGATTAAATTTCTTTATAATATACAAAAAAATTAAAAATAGAAAATAACTTGATAAGAAAACAATAAGATACAAAGCTATCTGACATATCTTCCGAGCCCGCTCTCTACGCGCTCATTCGCTCAGACGTTTCAATAAATTATTCGATAACTATTGTGAATTTTGTATAATAATACATGGTTTTTCTTCTAAAGCCAACGGCTTTAGAAAGATCTGATCTAAAACTCTGCATCCTTATTAGTTCTCGTAAGCAATCCAGTAGGAAAAATAGTATCGTGTACCGGTGCAGCGGTGGCTTTAATCTGACCCAATCTACCACCATTTTTCGTAGAGGTACTCTTGTGTTAGACACCCTGTGTGTATCTATATCTAAATTACATATAAATCTATACTAACTGTACTATTTGGTAGGTTTTTGTTTCATAATGGTGTTGTGGTGGTGGCAGTGCATCACGTTTTCGAACTCTAAGCATATCTAAATCACGCGTGTAGCTTAGTGCAAGCCGCTCCCATCTATTATATCCAGGAACATCTCCCAATGCTTTTGAATGATCTCGTGTAGACAAACACCACTGTAAAGTTAAATATCAGTATTATAAAGTATAATAAGTTGTATAGTTATTAATTTATGTTAATCCTTCCAATTTAGAAAATAACGTTTAATAAAGAATGCAAAACATAATATATGTTAATCTTTTCATAATAACAAATAAATATTTTTCTAGCTATATGACATTATTTAATTATCACCTTAATTTGTTTAATTAATTGGAGTTCAAGATTTTCATAAATTTTTTCGTCTGTTCCAGTCAAACCTTCCAAAAAATCATCAGAAGACACCAATACAAAATTTTCATCCTTCTGTGATGTACCGAGCTCTACTTTTTCAAGAGGCGATAGTGGGATCGAAGTCATGTCGACAGGCAGGCCAGCTTTGCTAGCTCCAATTAAAGGTTGTATTCCTTTCGCTTGTCTTAGATAATCACGTGCCAAATCTATATCTCCGTCATTTTTTGCATTTAGAGCAGCTTGCTTTAATTCACGCTGCCGTAGTTGCAATTGCAACATTTGCTTCTCTGCACGCGACGTAATCCTCTGATTTGGTTTCTGTCCTAATAAAAAAAAGTACAGCATAAATATAAATGTTATTTTAATAGAATTAAACTAATATCTTAAAAACAGATAAATTTACATAAAAACAATATGTACAATTAGTTTCATTTCACGGAAACATCTTATACATATATACAGTATCATCGAAAAGTATCGGACCCCCCCTAATATTTACAGTTACAATGCATTTTGGAGAAAATGTCCAATAGCAAAGTATGGTTTCAAGCGGGGAGTAAGATGACGACCTTGACTTTGACCTTGACCGTGTCCTTCAAGGTCATTTCAAGGTCAACTTAATTTTTTAAATGGAAACCCTTACTTTTTACTGCATATTCTTATAGCTTATTTCGAGAGTTTTCCAAAACACTGTAAAAAAACATTTTTCATTAAGTACTTTTTGAGTTATAAAGGTTTGAAGTTAACAATTTTTTGACACAAAATGTAAAATATCTCATAAAATATCATTTAGTTTTCGGTATTTTCTTTAAACCAATTAATTGGTCTCATTATTCCGCGCACAAAAGTATTAAGCTTGTGATTACCGAAAACTAAATAATATTTTACATTTTGTGTCAAAAAATTGTTAACCTCAAACCTTTATAAATCACAAAGTACTTAATTAACAATGTTTTATTACAGTATTTTGGAAAGCTCTCGAGATAAACTATAAGAATATGCAATAAAAAGTAGGGGGTTCGATTTCAAAAAATTAAGTTGACCACGAAATGACCTTGAAGGACATGGTCAAAGTCAAGGTCATCATCTTACTCCCCGCTTGACAACGTACAACTTTGCTACTAGACATTTTTCTCCAAAATGCATTCTAATTGAATATATAAGGGGGATCAATACTTTTCGATGATCCTGTATATGTGTATATGTATATGAGCTGTACGACTTTGTTTTAAATAAAAATTAAATAAAATTAGAGAGAGAGAGAGAGGGGGGGGGGCGCGTGCCTGCCTGCCTTATACTTTTGGTCAAGGCTGTAGATTATAAATTATACAAAATGTAATACATACTGTATATACATGTAACATTAATATACATATAAATATGTAAGTGTTAACTGTATGACACAAATATATTAATGTAGAGATTTTAGTATTCTTTACCTGTTCGAGGAGGGGGAACAGGTGGTTTTGGTTGCACAGACTTCATTACAATATTATTATCAGATGTCTCGGGTTTAGATGCAGGTTGCGCAGTGTTGTCGTTATTTTGTGAATTCAACGATAACGGTGGAAAACCAGGTGGAACAGGAAGCTCATCTAAAGATACAACCTTCCCATGTGCATACAACTTAATGGCATCTTCAAATTGTTTGCAAATTCTACCATATCTCCGTGCTTTAGATGTGTTACCCTCATCTTCGGCAGCTACTTTGGTTCTTCTATATACCTCGAGGCGCTCTTTAAGGGCACCTTCAATATTCTCGAGACCACATTTTCCTGGACCAGCTTTTAATAGTAATGTTCATGTTATTTTTTTAACTCAAAACTAAATAAAATATTATGTAGCTCTTTCGTCGCATATTACAAATGCAAATTTATGTATGTAATTTATTTATTGTCGTATAATAAGAAGTATAGAAACTAAGTGTATCTTAATGTTCCTTTCTTATAATAATATGGACATTTATACAGGATGTCTGATGAAAAATGTCGCCAATTGTAAAATAGTGGTAGATTGGGTTAAACTGAGAAGAAAAGTCATATGCCGCGTTGCAAAATTCGCAACGGTTATCGAGTAATTAATTTATACATCTGAACGAATGAGAACGTAGAATACGGTAGGCCGGACTTGGAAGTCATATAAGATAATCGATCGATGAGCGGGACGTGGAGCGACGCGCGAGATGCAACGCGGTGGGAAAAACCAGTGATCGCGGCGGGGAGCACGGGGCGGGCGGCGAGTAATTACTCGATAACTATTGCGAATTTTGCAACGCAGCATATGACTTTTCTCCTCAGTTTAACTCAATCTACTACTATTTTACAATTGGCGACATTTTCATCAGACACCCTGTATATCTCTCTCAATATAAAGTATGAAAACTGGACATTAAAAGATATGATTACATTATTTACATTAAAAAATATCTCTTAAATGACCTTGACATATTGCAGAAGTAAAACTATTGACTTTTAACAATTAATTTTTAACTTTTGATGATTAACATTAGTTTGGGTATAATTCTCTCATAGAAATCATTGAACATATACAACTTACACAAATATTAAAGATTACAATTCTTATTTACATTAGTAAATATTCCTGATTTTTATTTTATCAAGTGGCCAATATTATAATAAAAATCGTTCATTATTCATAAAAAATTATCAACAAAAACAATTGGTCTTGCAACAAAGTACTGGATACAGTAGTTAACCGAATAAACAGATCATAAATAGATTAAATCAGGAGAATTATGTCAGGTAAAGTCATACTACATTAGATTATATTTCAAAAATTGAAAAGTAAACACATATATAGATAAAACTGAAAAATAAACATATAGGAAAGATCCTGGCCCATCTCCACATCCATTTCCAATCTTCAAAAACCACAATTTAGTCTGTCTTGACTTGACTTGGCTTAATCTAATCTGATCTAAGTTAGTGAAATTGTTTAGGAATAGATATAGAGAAAAAGATTACAAGTCCTTTCGCATCTATATTTACTTTCCATGACATTTCTGAATATTCTAGATAAAGATTTATACATCTTTCTCGATTTTCAATATTTCCGTTTAGAGTTTAAAATTTTCCAATGATTTCTTTCGCGAGTTTTTAATAAATTAATAACAAACAAAACAAATTGTAATATATAATTATAATACTCAAGATTACCAAGAATGTCTATTGTAAATTTAATTTTTTAACATTTACATAAAATATTGTAGTATATCTCACAATAACTATAATATATTCGCTAAAGAGCAAAAGTTAATCTGTATCCCTACAAAATATATCAAGATCAAAGTTACTGAAAATATGTTCCCTAAAGTAAATTATTAAAAATTTAAATAACTTCGTAAAAAATATTTTTCACTATATTTTTTTATTACAGAAAAGCACAAATCAACAATAAAATACATATCCATATATAACATTAGTATGTGACTATTTTTAAAAGGGTTTGCAATTCGACAGATATCTATATCTCACCTGCTTCACCAGAAGTTTGCTGTTGAACTTCACTTTCTTCTTTTGCAGCTGCTGTCGCAGTCCCAGTTGAGGAAGGTAGAATTGGAGTAGGTGGCATATCTGACAAATCAAGCTTTTCACCCGCAGCAATTGCAGCAATAACTATATCAAATTGTTTTATAGTTTTTACATATTCCAGTGCTTGCTCTTTGTTTCCCGCTTTCTTCCAAGCGATTGCTGCAGTCTTATATTTCTGTTGCTGCGCTTTTAATTTATCCAGAGCCTCTTGATCAACTGTGATGTCTGTCGTTGTTTCAGAAGGATTATTATCATCATTTGAGATCACGTCTGATGTTGCAACTGCTTCACTAACTTCCACTGGTGACGGTGTCTTTTCTTCTACGAAATAAGGACAAAGTATTCGTAAAAATCAATATAGCAAATTTACAATTTACATCCAGAAAACTGGATAAATAATATAAGTGGACCTATTAATAATTTAATGAGAAATGAAACTACCAAAATACAAAACCTCGTGTTTGATATTCTTATCAAAGTTTATCTGCCTTGTGCATGTATACTCATACATACATGGATTAAATTTCTTTTTATTTCAAGGTAAAATATAAGATTGATTATAGATAATCAAGAGAGAAAGATATCCACGAGACCACAAGGATAAAGAAGCATGTATTACCTATATTTTTGACATGTTCAGTAGTAGCTGAAGAAGGCAAAGCTGGAGGAATGTCAGCTTCGTTTATACTTCCACCTGCTTTTATAGAAACCAACATCTCCTTCAGCGTTTTTACACCTCTGTTATACCTTCTAGCCCTACCAGTCTCAGCCTTTCCTTTTGCCTTTTCCTCCGCTATCTCATAAATGTTTAGCCTTTCTTGCAACAAATTGATCAATTCTTGCGTAGAATTATTTTCTTCTTTAGCTTCAGCGGATTCCTCTTTACCGTGATCTGCCTCTTCTTCTTCCATTAATTTTGGCGTTTCTGTCTTTTCTGTCGCAGTCTCAGTTCCTGTAAGCATCTGCAGCTCTTTCTAAACCAAAGAAAAAAAAATTTTTTTTAATACAATTGAATCTGACATTATACCAGTTGTACATTATACCAACATAATATTACCAAGTATTACACAACATACCAATAATGCAGGATCATCATCTCCTTCAGATGGTTCCTCGTCTGAATTTGTATCTTTCATACAATCAGCTACCATACTGTCCAAGTTTACATCAGCAACAGCTTTACGTGCAACTATAACAATTATATTTATATAATTATATAGCTATATAGCTATAAGATTATTGTATTTATATAGCTGACATTTATATAATTTACACACATAATACAAATTATGCCTTAATACACAAGTTAAACTATATGGAGCAATTTGATAATACATTGCTTGAAATATATTACTAATACTTCAATGAAAAAGACATGAATATAGATTACATCTGCGACTTTTATAAAACTATCGTCAGACAGCAAACCTTTGTTATTTAAGAATAAAGACTTATTGTCGCCAGTAAATAATTAACCAATATCGGATATTATTATTCACTGCAACTGGCAAATTCTAATTGAAGAAATTTATTGCAAAAAATATTACCTCAACCAGGGTTTAAACCTGGACCTCCCTACACTCTATGTGACAAATATTACCGCAAGCCTCAGTGGTCGAATTGACGAGATGCCCGCCTAGAATGTAGGGAGGTCCAGGTTCAAACCCTGGCTGAGGTAATATTTTTCACAATAAATTTCTTTAATTAGAATTTGCCGGTCGTGTCAAATATTAATTTCCTACTTTGTCATTTAATTTCATCCTTCTTTAGATAATCTGCAAGATACTTTTTCGTTTTTATGATTGGAACTCATAAAGTTGGGACATATAGAGGAAAATAAATCAAACCTGTACAAAAATTTTAAGAACATTTAAAAAATGTCAAGATAAAAGAAATAACATCACACTTTACATATTTTTAGACACTTTACTCTCAGCCATTCTCATGATGGCTGAAGATTTTTATTTTTTTGTTACTTGTCTGTTATTGATACATGATTGTCATTCAGATTAATTTTTCCAAAGCTACTCGTTTAAAATTGCTATGTACCAAATTGATGAAATATTATTTAAATTACATTATCTGTACATTTATAGTATCGTCAAATAACACATTTTAAAGCCTTATAAACTTCCCCCAAAAAATGTCTTGCATATTATAAATTATAAACTTGTTATAATAGAGGAAAGTCCCCTGTTATGAGATATGCTTCTAATATGATATAGCAAGTTTTCAACATGCAAATTCAATCGCAAATCTTGTTCACGACGATTGCACGATCTAACAATGAATTCTCCACTAAATAGATTTTACCCCCAGGGTAATAAATTCATGATGGAGACAACAGACGATGCCAATTAATTTAGCAGAAACCCCGGTATCTCATATTAGGAGCTGTTCTCATAATAGGGGACTTTCCTCTAATAATGTATGACCCCTTTTACACCGTTAAATTGGTTGGTACGTGTATCAAGTTGATGCGGACTAAACATTTCATACCTTCCTGTTTACACCGATCTATCTCAAAACAGATTAGGAGTTTTCAGAGTGACAAGTCTACTTTTTCTTGTAAATCGGTCGATATTTATAAAAATAATGGAGAGAGGACAAATTCTAGCATCATTTATAACATTATTCGAAATTTTAAACGTGCAGCAAGAAGCCAGAAAAAAATGTCTCAAAAATATGATGAAACGTATGAGGATAAAATTGAGAAAATTGTATCTTCAACAGAGGAATGGGTTGCTTGTAAAATGGAGTCAAATGATTGATCCAAAATCACTGACTCTTATTTTAGATGGTTCAATACCAAATTCAATACCAAAGAAGAATATGGACCAAAGAGAGGACTAACGATTTTCGGCAAAGAATCGTAGAAGATCATTTCACTGTCAGATTGGCTAGCCACTTTTCGAATGTAGAAAAAGAACTTTCACAACGCTTCGTGACATTTTTCAAACAGAGTTAGAACCCAAGCTTCTTTTCCTGGTATCCAGATAGCCTTTATCTGTCGAAAAACAGGTCGCAATGGCTCTGTATAAATTGAACCGAATCGAATCGTTTACAGCGCGATGACATCTTTTGATACGCGTATCAACTTGGTCTGATACTCGCGAGTCAGGAGTATCGAACCAAAATGATCCACGAGCGTTTATACCAAACGTATGAAGTGATTTGATACGGATATAGTACTTGGTACATGTATCAAGCGGTCGGTGTAAACTAGGCTTATAATTCCTATTCTACATATATGTATCTGCATTACGTAAAATACATGATTTACAAAGCTAACTTACCGCTGCGTCGGCTCTTGTAACCTGTATCGTTGCCAGCCGCCAAAGCAGCTAATTCAGCTTCCAAAGTTTCGTCATTATCATCATCCTCCATCATGTTATCATTAATATTGCCGATATTTATATCAGGTACTTGGAAGATGCCATACTATGTAAAACATGAGCATTTTATGAGCAACGAAGATAAATAATCCAATGTACGAAGACCGAGATCGTAAAATGCAAGATAAAGATATGTCACGTTTATATTTCTAATCATACAAATCTAAATTTTGTAATTCGAAATGCAAGGTAAACTATATATAAGTTTCTACAAAAAAAAAGGTCGGTGAAAAATACATTGCATAATACATATTTTATCAAAAAGATGCTAAAAAGATACCTGTTCTAAGCTGCCAATTGGCCTAGGCTGTTTCGGCTGTTCTTTTCTCTTACCAAACATTTCGACTCGTTAATCACAATGTGATGCAAATACTTGGCGATATTGACAAAAATCAAAAGATCAAAGAATGAAATAATTTCACAGCGATTACTGTATACTCCTTATACGATATCGTACTCCGATAGTCACACACAAAATTGTACAGCTGCAATCCCTCTCTAAACCAGTCATCACTGGCGTGACATCATCTGGACCATAGACCTAAAAAACTATGGACGGAGCACGGAGTAGGTGTTGGATCATTGGGAGCTCCTGGCTCCCATTGGAGCCAATACGGCCAGAAGCACGAAGTAGGGTCTACATTCTCCATGATCGGAACGCAGGGTAGGTAAACGCGCATACCTCCGGAAACTTAGCCAGCCAACTTTCGACTTTTTAATTTATTTTTTTGCTGATCATTTGTTGGTTGTTTGTAGGTAATTGTTGACCTAATATCAATATTTGTTGGTTTATAATTTTTTTATAAATAAAGAAACAAAAATTAGCGTGAAATAAGCCGGAAAAAAATCTCATTTTCGTTAAAAAAACCAATTAAATCGATGCGGAATCATTCGCTGATAATTGTTGGTCTAATTATAGCGTTTGTTGGTTCAGTATTTTCTCTTAAAAACGAAAAATTATCTTTTATTTTACAGTTGAAGGTAAAGGCGAGTTTCCACTATCTTCGATTTTTTTAATTATAATGCATTACAGTAGCTGCAGCCGCGGCTATACGCTGTTTTTGTATTTCTGCAATTGCAATTGCTAATCCACATTCTTCATCCATTTTATTTATTTGTATTCCACTATAAACAAAACTAGAAAGCCAGCAAAAGCCAGGAATTCAACTTCACTGAAACACAACCTCAAAGCAGCGAAAAATACGCTCCATGAAAAGGCAAGAGACGTTTAGCGTTAGCTAAAGCAAAGCTGATTTGTGTTGTGATGGAGTAGAAGTAAACGCCAGCTTTAGCTTCGCTCCGTGAAATGGCAGCTTTAAAAGTCGCGCTCGTTTTCAGCATCGAATCGAATCGAATCGAATCTTATCGATATCTCATGCACGTGAGAACTCACGGCGAACTTCTGCTCGCTCGGTCATATGATTTTGTGGAAAAGGGCGAGCCCGGAGAAAGGAGTTTGACACATCGGTCTCTCGTGCGAACGTGTTCGATATTTTTCTTGCAAAATGAAGGGATGCATATTCAACATCGACGGCGGTTACTTGGAGGGTTTGTGCCGTGGTTTCAAATGTGGCATACTCCAACAGAGTGATTACTTGAATCTAGTGCAATGCGAAACACTCGAAGGTACCTCACAATTTTTCCTTGATCGACAAGCCTTATTTTCTCAATGCGTTTTAATTGCGTATTTGGTAAAAAGAAAAGATATTTCATCCTTTTGCAACGTGTAACTTCTATTTTGTAAAACTGTTGCTTGAAGAAAGTTTAAAAAGCTGAAATCTTTGTTTGACGCCAAAAAATTCAGAGTTTTATATGAATCGTTGCTTTTTATGAGTCTTATTCCTTCTTCTTAAACTGTTTATCTGCTTAGATTTGAAGCTACACTTGGCTGGCACTGACTACGGCAGCTTTTTGGCCAATGAACCGTCTCCTCTTTCCGTCAGCGTCATCGATGACAAATTAAGGGAGAAGCTGGTTGTTGAGTTTCAACATATGCGCAATCACTCCGTCGAGCCTCTGTCTCAGTTTTTGGATTTCATCACTTACAGTTATATGATTGATAATATCATTTTGTTAATTACCGGTACCTTGCACCAACGACCTATTTCCGAATTGATTCCAAAGTGTCATCCGCTTGGCAGCTTTGAGCAGATGGAAGCAATCCACGTCGCTGCCACACCCGCAGAATTGTACAACGCTGTACTGGTAGATACGCCTTTAGGTATGGTCTTCATTGGAATTGTATTCCCAAGGGGTAAACCGCTGAGAGCATTGTAGTGTATAGATTTGCAACATTACTGAACATTACTAGGCACTTTTTGGCCATTAAGCCTTGCTGGGGCATCATTAAGATAAAATAAGTTAAATTAAGATAATAAGATGAAGTAATGCCCACTGGGCATTAGTAGGCATTGGTGTACATGATTTTAATCAGTGACTTACTCCTCTCGTATTTCTCATTATGTATTCATTGTTCTTTATCCCACGTTACAAATATTATTTTGTTACAGCACCTTTCTTCGTGGATTGCATTTCTGAGCAGGATTTAGATGAGATGAACATCGAGATAATAAGAAATACGCTTTATAAGGCTTATCTGGAAGCATTTTATAAATTCTGCAAAGATCTTGGTGGCACAACCGCAGACACTATGTGTGAAATACTTGCTGTAAGATATTTTGCTCTGTTAAAATAATTGAAACTACCTTATTGTGCTTGATAAAATAATATCGTTTTTTTTGGGGGGGGGGGATTTATAGTTTGAAGCAGATAGAAGAGCGATCATTATAACCATTAATTCATTTGGCACTGAATTGGGTAAGGATGATCGTGCAAAATTGTATCCTCGTTGCGGACGTTTGAATCCGGATGGACTGGCTGCCTTGGCGAGAGCTGATGATTACGAACAAGTGAAGGCTGTAGCAGAATATTATGCCGTGAGCAAAGTTTTAAATGACATAATTCAATTTAGAACTATGAGAGTTAGTTATGCCATTGCATAATATTTCATAAGTTCTTCATTTTACATTCCACTACCCTATGATCACCTAATATATTCCTGTTACATGTATACTTACCGATGTTTAAACAGGAATACAGCGCTTTATTTGAAGGAGCAGGTAACAATCCTGGTGACAAGACCTTGGAAGACAAGTTCTTTGAACATGAAGTAAGAACACTTGTGATATAAGTAATTACATGCATATAATTAATAATTTATATAATTATTTAAATAATTATTAATTTATACTTTGTATATTATCTACATTAAATGATTATTTTAATTTCTTTTTTGTAAATACACAGGTTCGTTTAAACGTCCATGCGTTTCTGCAACAATTTCATTTTGGAGTATTCTATAGCTACTTGAAACTGAAGGAGCAAGAGTGTCGTAATATCGTTTGGATTGCGGAATGCGTTGCTCAAAAGCATCGGGCTAAAATAGATAATTATATCCCTATATTTTAGATTAATTATGCGTATTAAACTCGATTACTTGTATTTACTGCAACAATAATGTAAAATTGTTTTTCTCATAGTGCAAAAGTACGAGATAATAGTTTAATTGTTACCAGAAGGGCTCTTGAAAGCTGTTTGTGGAACAATATCACCATAAAAATTGACTTTAAAAATGAAGTAGATATGTGCAAGTATATATCGGTCCAATATTAATAAGCCGCATGCATACGTTAAGAATTCTGGTTTAGAATTGACATTATAAAAGTTTAAGTGAAATAACAAAATGTTTGTGTACAAACTGTATGTGTACATAATGTATCTTATTGTAATCTTGAATGTAAATCGTTTTTATGTATTATTCTACATTACAATTATTAACACAGATATATATGTATTATAAAATAATAAAAATATACTGCATTCCATAGGATTAATAATACAACTAATTCTTTTATATCTTTATAATATGCAGGGATAGGAAAGTTACTTCTTAAAAGTAACTAGTTACCGTTACTCGTTACAGAGTAAAAAATGTAACTTATTACCGTTATAGTTACCATTACTTAAAAAATAACGATTCATTACTTTTTCATTTTTTTAATTCTGAAACGAGATCAGACAAACTAAAACATTTACTTTTGTATGTTTTTTTACTAACAAAGATATTGATAAAACAATTTTTTATTTTAAAGTTGTAAAACCATGAAAAATTTAAGGAGATAAATTTTAAAACGCCCAAAATATAAATAACAAATTTTGATTTCTATGAAAAGTACAAATATAACTAAATTTTTTTTATTGTACTCTCAATTATTCGTTCGAATTAACGCAATAATTTTAAACTTATCTTAAATGTAACAACCCGTGATAATAATAGATTATGAATATCCATCGATGCCTGAAGATTAAATGTAAGAAAATATAGGTAGTACCTAGTCGATTTATGCAGGAGCCACCTTAAGGAGATATCCGTTTGTTATTAAGTAATTGGATTATCCGATTATATGTATATTTAATCGGACATTTTTCCCAGTGTATTTGGAACTGTTCCAAATAATTAATTACCGCGGTTCTGTCGAGGAAGCGAGAAATGAGCAGCCTTTCCTTTCGACGAGGCGGCGTCTCGTTTGAGAAAACGTAAAAACTTACCTTTTTAAAAAAAAGGATAAAAAAGCACCAAGTATAAGCTCCAATTCAACCGAATATATTTTGTTACTCTATCTTTTTTGCAAAAGTATATTCTCCACAAAAATATCTTTTCTGCAAAAGTATCTTCTCTACAAAAGTAATTCTCTTAAAAATCAAACTAAAGATTTTATCGGAAAAAATAATGTAGATAATGTTTTCTGCAAAAGTATCTTCTCTCTACAAAAATTTCATCTCTATAAAAATATCTTCTTTACAAAAATATCGTCTCTACAAAACTATCTTCTCTACAAAAGTAATGATAACAAATTGCGCCAAATATAACAATGGATATTTATACAAACTAATTGCTTTTGTATTAGTTTTTTATTTAAAAATGTTATATTTCTTAAAAAATCAAACTAAAGATTTTATTGAAAAAAATAATGGAGTTAATAATAAAATGGCACCAACTAAACTGAATATTTTTACAAACTAAGTACTTTATTATTTTTTATATTATATGTATAACGCGTATCTTTCTTTTATCGTAACCATTCTGTAAATACATCTCATTCGGCCAATAACGTATCGACAGTACCGATGAAAAGAATAGCAACTGTTTAGAAATTTAGATATCTATTCAGGCGAATTAAGGCCTGTGTCCATAATGCTAGTACTTGGTCCAAGTTTTAATTCCGCGAAATATGTAGTCAATATAGCCGTTCCACAAAAGCTGCAAGTTGATTGGCTACGCATTTCTCAAAACTAGAACTATAATTGCACACATAAAACTGTTATTTTTTATAAATGTATTTCTTATTATACATTTTAAAGCAGGGTTGTAAACCGGAGT
>NW_011967033.1:82465-85405 GCF_000949405.1 Vollenhovia emeryi | reverse complement strand
TTTACAACCCTGTTTTAAAGTGCGACACTTAATCTTCAAAAATTAAAAAAGATAAATTTATCCTTATCATAGTGTTCGCTTTATTGTTTCTCAGAATTTTCTTGAAGAAAGTGTAATAAATCAGCCTTTGTCATCAAGTATACAGTCGATTTTATTGTATAAAAAAGGATAATATACAAACTTATCTCCTAGAAATACGTTCATTCTCACACTGTATTCGATCTTCATTTGTCTCTCTGCCCCTATTAGAATGCACTTCTTCATTGACTGAATTTACATTATTCACTTGTGAAGACAAAGGACCATTGCTCTCACGTTTTACCATGGTAGGCAAAGGAGGAGTGGGCGCAGATATTGTATTCTTAATGGTAGTCGTTAAGTTCGGTGGTTGATAAGTTGCTAAACTCTTCAAACCAATTACTTCGGGATTTTCTTTCCAGAAACGGTCACCGATAATATCGTCTACCAAAGGAACTATTGCAGGTTTCAATCTTCCCATACCATCGGGCACTAATTTTCGAATAAGTGTCGTACCCTTTCGAAACAGAGGCGGTTCATTATTATAGTTTATACCAAATTCTTGAAAAAGCAACTCGTTCTTATGTGCTGCCAGAGTGCCTCTAAGTTTTTCCTCTGCCTATAATATCCACAAAATAAAAGTGTTAAAACAGGTAATTTGATTATATTGCATATTTTTAACGATAATCATCATAACTCTGTTACTGAAAAATAATATGATTGTCATAAGACTTGTACAATGATAGTAAGTAAAAAATAATTAATTTAAGGTATCAGGCTCGTAATGATAACAACTAAAAAAAGATATAAAACAGGCTAAGGAGCCAAAGCTAGATGCTTGTGTTGACATATGTATTTAACTTATAATGAGAGTATATAAACGTTTCAGGCTGTGATCAGACCTTCGGTATGACTAAAACATTATTACGTGTCGCAGTTACAAAATGATTTTATTACTGATAAATAAAATATATATCTATCCACTTAATTTTTCTACATAGTCACAATCTTTTTCCATGTTTAGATTGAAACACCAGTTTTGTCTTTTCCAAAAGAATCCATCATCTGGATTCTATTCCGCTGCTTTTTGAAATGAAAAAAAAAATGTAGAATTTCATATAACGTCAGGAATCATATTCACAACAATGCGTGCTCACATATTCTTGTTTATACAAAAAAAATTTAACAATTTAAGTGAGAAGGTTTAAGTATCTTCTATGTAGCCTATATATTTAAGCCTACATATAATACATTTTTACATTTTTCTTTATCGCAAAAAAATACTTTGGTCCTCAATGATTTAATATTGAAAGTAGCAGTGCTGGATTTTTATGCAGGAAACATAAAGAGCTAAGGCTTTAGTACAAAAGTAGTGTTTAGAGACAACTGATGAATATGTAGGAAAGTAAAGTAGATATTTTTCATCTGCAATAACAATTTTTTTAATTAATTCCTTTTTAATGACCAATTACTCTTACATTTGAAACATATATATATATATACCTCACTGATTTTTTCTTAATTAAATTTTTTATTTATTTTGTATTTATATTTGTTCTGTGTTATAAGACTGACAATTATGTCGGCGCGCAGTTCTATTTCGAATTTTATCACGATATGTGACTTTCGTGAAATAACTTTAGACTGTTTATTGCGATAAACACTACCATATGCCTCGGTGGTCGAATTGGTGAGACGCCCGACTAGAGAGAGGGAGGTCCAGATTCAAACACACTGGCTGAGGTAAATTTTTCGCAATAAATTAAAAGAAATTAAAATCATTTAGATACTAACATCTTGTCTTGGCTCTTATATCCTTTATTACTTCACATTCGTGATTTCAAAGCCTTATGAATTTTATTTGTTGAATTTTGTATGTCTTAAAATTCTATCCCTTATTATTTACATTTACCTGACTCGGAGTTAATTTTCCCTTCAAAATAAGATTCCAAAAGCAAGTATTATACAAGTTATTGACATGTACATCAGCCTGTCGCCAAGATAGATAATCCCTTAAATTCTTATCGGTTGGATACAACACAACACGAGCATCAAATGAGGGTGGATAATATAACTCTTTGCCTCTGAAGAAGTGGGGCCAGTGATAAACATACGCCGAGGCAAATAACGAATTTACGTTGGACATTAATTTTGACGCTGAAACATACAAACATTAAATACAAAAAAGTTCTTGCAGACGCATTGCCTTGATAATCAATTATATAAAGTGTTTATTATGTACGGCGCGGTGCATTAATTCGGTTCGGGTCGTATCATCAAAAAGTACCTATGTTTAAATAATCAAGTAATTTTTGCTCGTCATGCATTTTGCTAAGTATTACCCGAATCGAATTAATGCACCGTACTGTACCATCTACATTTACAATGCTCACAAAAGAAAGAATGTCGTAAATCGAACTTTGAATTGCTGATTCAAGTAATGGTCTATAAAATAACAGTTAATTCACAATTCAATTGTATTGTTGTGCCGTTTTTATTTAATATCACAAATTATGATGTACAATTTAAATCTCTCATAATTTCTAACTAATTGCAATCTTCGTTAACTTTCCTTTTTTTTCTCAATTCTCTTTTGCGAGACATATGATCACATAATGCTTTTAAATCTGATACTACATTACTATTTCGTCAAGATAAGAATGTGAAATTTGTCCAATGTGACGAGACACGGTAGTGTCTCCCGCCAAGTATAAGCTAGCTAGAACCGCGCGCGCGAGACCGACCGTGTAGTTTACGCGAGTATAAAAAGATAACCGTATTCTTGACTGCATACAAGTATTCCATACATTTACTTTCCGTTTAAAAATTATTTTATTTAAAAAAAAGATCTAACATTAACATTTAAAGATTCTCAAAGGGATGCATGTTTTTATAGTTTTAAAAATATGAAAAATTTTCAAG
>NW_011967033.1:63931-75796 GCF_000949405.1 Vollenhovia emeryi | reverse complement strand
GTAATAGTACCCTAACCTGCCTAACCAATAGCCCTCCCGGCAGTCCGGCCATGGTCTTATACACAGGTCCGCACACTACCAGGCGCACGGCTCACTGACGTGCCGCCCGGCTAAAGGCCGGTGCTCAGTGGATTGACTCATTCATTAGAAAAAAAATGGTTCAGGACTTTTCGACTCAGAATTTTATAAGGAATAACGCTATGTATGTACTTGGTGGGCGGTCTTTAAGTAACACTCTGTATATATTACACTAAATTTCATTGCACCGGAATAAAGAACGCACTTGGGTTATATTGCACCGCAATAAAGAACGTTCCGGTGCCACTAGTGTATACTAGTGCAGATAGTTCAGCAATAAAAACAAACCTTATGAGTAAATAGGTCTTTACTCATGAGTGATACTGGCCGATAACATTAATAATTAATTTGAAAATGCGGAAAAACAGGAAATGTAGTGTCAAAAGCTGTAAAAATACTGATAGGAATTTGAGTTACCGTTTCTTTCGCTTTCCTAAGGATGATAAGAGGTTATACATATACATATTCTCAATTTTTTTACATTTACAAGCTAAAGATTTTTTAGTTAAACATAATCAAAAATAATTTTAGGGCAAAGCAATGGGCAATTGCATGCAATCGTCAGGATCTTACGCTGAAAACGGCAGAATCTTTATATGCGACCAACAGGATTTGCAGTGACCACTTTGAAGAGAAAATGTATTCAAATCATTTGAAAAATCGTTTGCTTCCTTCAGCTCACCCAACTCTGAATCTCACTGAAAATCAAGAAAATGATCGGAATATTGACGTAAGTACTCGAGAGAGAGAATTCTTGTACTTTTGTAAAATATACAAATCCAACAAATCTAGGATAACGTCAAATGACTTATTAATAATATTTATTGATGTCTCTGACGTCAATAATACATCTTTTGATGTCATCATGCTTGCTGGGAATGTCCCAGACAACTAAATCTGCCAGAACAGTTTTCGTCAAATGCCCACTACAAATGTTGAATGCAAAAAGACTGCAGATTGCATACAGGAACTGATATAATCGACATGTTACCAGCATGTCTACACAAATACAACAAAATCTGCTCACTTATGTCATCTGTGATCTGAACCTGCTCGGTTTCTGCCGACAATCTGTTGAGAGCGTATGCTTTACAGACTCTGTTGCCAAAACAAAAGCCAAATGCAGACACAGATGGCTATAGTTTTGGTGTGAGTTTCTGGCGAATCTGATGCCAATCTGTTAACATTTTGCTGACTGGGATACCATATATTCTGAGAATATATATGTTTGTAATATTCTCAGAACATTCTCAGAACATATCATATTAGGATAATTAGGATAGTAAATCAAAGAATAAATTAACTCACATTGATATAAAATATAAACTACAAGTGAAATATCATTAAAGTTTATTTTATATTGCTTAGAATGTAGAGATCCTCCCGAATAATAATTCACTGGCAGAAACATCGGTACTACATGTTGAAATTGATCATACAGGGTGTTCCCGGGTTAACTGGCCAAACTTGAAAGATGTATTTAGGACCTCAAAGCAAGAAAAATTGTCCTCTGGAAATATGCTCGTAAACGTTCCGTTCAAGAGATATTGACGTCTGAAGCTATGAACTTTTAGGAATGAATAATTTCGAAATATGACTATTTCTTTGATTCAGAATTCCTTGTCTGGTAAATATGGCTTCATCTGTCCATAAAATGTTTTGCGAGAATTGTAAATCATAATTTGTTTGATTTAAAAACCAATCGCAAAACATACAGTACGACGGAACTTTGTTTACGAAATCGAAGGTCATTGATAGGCTTTTATGGTAAACAAAGCGTCGTATCATCGTACTTAGTTCGTTGAATGCTTTCGTCGAATAAACTGGTATGAAGTGCCTGTTAATGATCTTCAATCATTAAAACGGAGGATAGTGCAGGCGTATAACGAAATTACAGACGCACAATGTCAGTCAGCCACTCATTCTGTCATCGATAGGTGCAATGCATGTCTCCAAGCTGGAGGCCATCATTTTGACCAAAACGTTTAATAATTAAATTTTTATTATTAAAAAGCAATAAAGAGGATAAATCTAAATTATTTCGAAATTATTCATTCCTAACAGTTCATAACTTCAGAAGTCAATATCTCGTGAACGGAACGTTTACAAGCATATTTCCAGAGGAAAATTTGTCTTGCTTTGAGGTTCTAAATACATCTTTCAAGTTTGGCCATTTAATCCGAGAGCACCCTGTATATCTGAGATACTTATTACATACAAAAGCTGTAAAATTAATAAGTAATAGATTCAAAATAATCTAATTATTAATTTTACACAGATTGTTTTAGATTCTTCTCAAGAAGCAGTATTGGAATTGATGGAACCATATGTTTCGATAATCGAAGAATCCACTTTTCAAGTACAAATCTTCTGTCCTTTTTATGATTCAAAAAATAATGTAGTAAAAAATGAGTTATACCTATATTCTCAAATTTCATTATTTTTTTTCCAGAGCAAAACAAACTTTGATCACGATTACACAGGAACTGCAGTAGTATCCGAGTCTCTCCCACAAACTGATACTTCAGTATCATTGGTTAGCAAAATGGTGAGCTAATTGTATTTTAGTCATAGAAAAATTGTTGCTCTTATTTACTTTGTGCTTTTTGATTTATCAAATTTTATTGATTTTTGACGACCGAATTTATGTTCTATTTATACTTGAATTTGAAATTAAAAGTACCTTTAATTATTTTTATATTATCAATTTCACAATTATTTCAGAATTATACGAATGTACAAACAAACATTTCATCTACTGCTGAAAATGCTACCATCAGCTTACACGATTTTGGAATAAATCGTAATCAGATCGCGCCTAAAACTGTTATCTTGAAGCCAATTCATAGCGTCTATACTTCTCTTCAACCTGCAATCGTCGTTTCTTCATCGAAGTACGATATTGCAGCCAAACCTAAAATCACAGTTGCTGCGCCTTGCGATGTTGTCCGTCCACTTTCTCCAGAAAAAAATTTAAAGAATACACAACACAATGAAGTCCAACTATCTGCGAAACAAAATCTTGATAAAGAAACTCAAACAACACAAAATATATGGGATTGTAGTCCAAGAAAATTAAATTTACAGAAAGAAAAAAGATTTCTAAAAAACGAGAATTCTGCTCTGCGAGAAAAAATTGAAAAAATGGATATAAGCAAAGATCAATTCTTAAAATATTGCGATGAATATTTCTCCCCCCAAACGGCACTATTTGTTAAACAACAAGTATTAACTCAAAACAAAATGGTCAATAATCGGAAATATTCCTTAAAAATTAAAAGACTGTACTTGAATCTGTATTTCAAAGGACCAAAAACATACAGAACTTTGTCGTCGATATTTTCTTTTCCATCCAGAGCGACTCTTAACAGAATGATAAGCAATACTTCTTTTACGAGCGGTATAAATCAAAATGTATTCGATTTACTCAGCATTAAAATTTTAAATATGAAAGAATCTGAAAAATACTGCATGGTTTGCTTCGATGAAATGTCTCTAAAATGCCACTTGTTTTATGGCATAAAAGCCGACAAAATCATCGGCTTTTGTGACAATAGAAAAGAAAAACAATTCAAACCAGCACAATTTTCATGTGTTTTTATTGCAAGAGGTATTTTTAGCGATTGGAAACAACCGCTTGCGTACGAACTTTCAAGTACAGCTTGTTCAAGTACAGTTTTACAACAGTTACTTGAACAATGCATTTGTAAGTTGCAAAATATTGGTCTAAAAGTTGTAATTGTGGTGTGTGATATGGGTCGTAACAATAGACAGCTTTCAAACAATCTAGGAATTACGCGTCAAACCCCATATTTTACACTAAACAATCAAAAAATTTTTTTTATGTATGATGTCCCATATTTGTTGAAAGCAACCCGAAATAAGTTTTTAAACCATAATTTCATGTTTGGTCAATTTTTTGCTAAGATGGAATATGTAAGACAATTTTATAACATGAATCAAATGGTACAGTTCAAGTTAGTGCCGAAATTAACTAGCTCACATATTAATCCAAGTCCCTCTGAAAAAATGAAAACCGAACGAGCTACTCAGCTTTTCAGTCAATCCGTGGTAGCAGGTATAGATACATACATTCAGTTAGAAAAAATATCAGCTGAAGCAATTGGAACGGTAATGTTCATTGACAAGATGGATAAACTTTTCGATATGTTAAATTCTACCGCAAAATACAAGGGTGAAAAACTACACGCCCATGTTTTTGAAGGAAATGATTTTCAAGTAGCATTTTTACAAGAATGTCTAGATTTCTTCGATTCGTTCATAGTTGTCAATTACAATGGACACAATGTGACAAATCAGATGAAATTCATCGATGGTTGGAAAGTTACTATTTATGCCGTACTGCAATTATGGAAATATCTTAAAAAAAGAGGTTTCCTTTCTTTGCAAACTCGGAGATTAAATCAAGATGTTAAACACTTATTTGAGAAAATTCGTCTAGAAGGAGGAAGTTGTTTAAATCTTCCAGTCATAGCATTTGTTAGAACATTCAAAAAATTAGTGTTTCACAATTTTTTTAACACTGAGAACAAACATTATAAAGTCGATTTTGACAACATTTTGTTGAATCTAACCAGACTAGATCAATATGAACCCGAAGAAGTTAAGGAAATTTCTGAAAAAGGAATTTTCGATGACTTTACGTCAGATGACATAGAATATCAGAAGCTTGATTTGATAGAAAAAAATTCAATCCGTTACATATGCAGTTATTTGATTAAGAAATGTTTGAACAAACATTCATGCAAAGTTTGCGAAGAATATACTATTGATCACGTAGAATTTGAGGACTCAACAATTTATTGTTTTTTTAAAGCACACCAAAGTAAAAATTTTATTTGGAGCAAATTAAAAACGCCACATAACAATTTTGTTTTTTACGTTTGCTATTTAGAGATGATTTTTAATGATCATTTTGAATGCGTTAGTCTAGACAAAAATGTCATTAAAACATTGTTGACAAAGACTGAATTAATTACGTTTAAACATCCGTGTCAGAATTTTCCACATTTATATTTTAAAAAATTATTTTTTAGAATGCGTTTGTTTTACGTTTTAAAACTTATAAATCGTAATTTTAAGTCAAATAATCCTAATAAAGTGATTATTTGGAGAAATGAATAACGTTTCATGTAATTTATATTTAGGAAGAAAAATACATGATGCGAGACATTACCATGTCTCTAGACAGAACTTGTATATAAGTTTACATTGTAAATTTAAAATAAAATTTGTAGTTGCAACAATATGAAAAGTTTCTTCTGTACATTTGATTTGATAACACTGTTAGGATAGCTACATTTAAGTTAGTCAAAACGTACATGATTAATTATTAATAAAAAAAGAGCATCTTGTATCCAGTTTTATTATGTTTCCACTTTATTTACTTTTTGGTAAACAACCTTTTTTATTAAGGTTCAACTTACTGTAATAAACAACTTATATTTCTTTCAGTCTTCACATAATTGAAAAATGTTTCCGTTCAACCTGTATACGAGCACGCGGGTGGATAGCTTATCCGTAACACCATGTATACATAGGTATACCTGTATACCATATATTTCAATAATAGACAAGTTTAAACTTGGATCAATATTAAACATTTATTGCTTTACACAGTTATATACAAACATGGTTATAATAAATATAAACGTTTCTTTATTTACATATTGAGCACTTTTTGTAAATTATTTACAGTTGTTAAGAAAAACTGGCAATTCTTCAGATAATACTTCTTCATATCTATAACTTTGCACTGCCTGTCTATCAGCAGGTACAGCTGCCTGTACATCTTTTTCAGATGGGTATATTTCATTACTTTCTGAAATCTCTGATGTTGATCCCACATCAAAATTATTGTGTGGAAGCATTTGCTCATAAGGTAATTCGTTAATGATGACTGCACCGCTTATATCGATAGAAGCAGCTGGACCATAAACAGGTCTCTTTGGTATTTCCTCTGTATAATAAGTAAAAATAATTACTTTTTTAGTTAAACGTACTAAAAATGTTTTTTATATACAGGGCATTTCTTAAAGAGTGCTCACTAATTGTATAATGTTGATCATAAAAAATTGAATCAAAGTCTTAAATTATTGTTTTCTATAAATTTTAATAAAACAGTATACTTATGGAGTAAAGTTAATCCAATCGGTATTATTTTTTAGACAAATATACATCGGTGAACCACGCGCCTAATAATGTGAGTGCATGACAACCTATCCAGTGACAACAGCCTAATCAAATTGATATCAAAATGTCATCAAAATTGATGAGGGGTATGAGTAGTCAAAATAATGACAAAATGATGATAATTTGACTGCGAAACGTCCTATGCCTTGATGGTTATTTAGACTGTTATTTTGATGTTTGCTTGATGTTAAAGTAAACAATTACTTTCTACAAGAATAATTGCAAAACTAAAACAAAATTATATTAAATAAGAATACACATATATACTTATATACACTTATATACTTATATATTTTTTATACATACGTATATACAATATACATATATAGGGGAGAATGGGTATGAAAGAGCCATGTTTTGAAAGAGCCACCTCATATTTCAACTAACTGAATGTAACCAAAAATTTTTTAATTTTTGATTTGATAGCAACACTGAAACTGCGTCATCCATAAACATTTGACAGTCAACGTGAAAACGGCGTGTCCGTGATGAGAGGTTAAAGATTATTACGACAAAAAGTAAATTGTTTGAGTTAAATTTCCATGTCTTTTACATTTATTTGTGATTAGCTTTTAGGAAAAGTATTTTTTAATCAAATACAACTCTCTTGTTTATTTTGGTTTATCAGATATTTCATGGTTAGATTTTTGACACATGATGTTATGAAAGAGCCAATGTTGATTCGAGAGCTATGAAAAAGCCGGTTCTTTCATTGCCACTTTGCCTGGCTTCTTCATTATGCATACCTATTGTAAATAGATTTTCAAGTATTTCTGCATTATAAAACAGCATTCTTCACGGTTTATAGGTTATACTGGTGCTAGCATAGCTAATTAGAAATTTTATATTTTCTATCTTTCAGACATTTATTAGTTTTCGAAGAAGATCATTTTTGTTAAAGGATAACATATTTTCATTTTATTTGTGTTATTAGAATTTAGTATCCGGCTTCTTCAAAACCAGTGATGGCTCTTTCAAAGCCATGTTGTGATGAAAGAGCCGAAATCCCTATTTTTAAAAAAAGGTGAATAAAATATGTTATTCACTAAATAAAATTTTTTTGTTAAATTGATCTTATAGATAAATAAGTACACTATTGTTAAAAAGCGGTTTTATTTTACTAATAACAGATTAAATACTTTTTTCATACTTTGAAAAATACTGGCTCTTTCATGCCCACTCTCCCCTATGTATATGTATACAAGGTGTCGTCTAACATGACAATCTTAAATAAATCGTAAAATACTTGCTCTATGAAAGTATTGTTCAAACGCAAGATGAAAGATTGTTATATGCAACAAGTTAAAGAAATTGACAAGGATAGGAAAGTTACTTTTTAAAAATAACTAGTTACCGTTACTCGTTACCGAATAAAAAGGTAACTAGTTACCGTTACCATTATTTAAAAAGTAACGATTCGTTCCTTTTTTTCGTTACTTTTAATGGCAACGAGATAAGAGATAAGACTAAATAAAACATTAATTTATTGTTCTTAAAATGCAACTACAAGAATTATTATAGGATTTTGATTATAGAATTGTTTGGATAAGATTAATCTCTATCGTCGTTGTATCTTCCCATACAGCACGTGTGTCTAAAAGACATCTTTAAGTCGTTTTTTAGACATACATATCTAAAAGACGTCTTAAAAAGATGTCTTAGACATGCGTGCTGTATGGGCTGTATATATCGCATACTTGCGCACTAGCGCCTAAAGCTTTATAAGTTTTATAACTTATAAGTCTTATAACATATACAGTATCAAAATTCTTGAAGATCGAGTCATAAAGTACAATATATGTATAAAAGATTTATAAAGTATAAAATATGAAAAGTAACGATAAAAATAACTGTTATATTCGTAACCGTTAATAAAAAAAAGAAACGGTAACTACGTTATCGTTACAGTTACAGAAAAAAATATAACGCCGTTACCAATGTTTCAGACAAAAGTTATTCCAATTAATTAATAAGAAAAGATACTATAATAAAAATGCAGGTTTTCATTTTAAAAATTCAAGATTACCTTTATGTAACCTTCAAACGACTATCCAAGGTTAAATTAATAACACCATCTTATGTCCCCTTTAAAATCATATAACTTTCGTCTCAAACATTTGTTTCTAAAATGCAGTTTTTGAAAAATTTAGGGGTTTCCATACTTTTTCCTGGGTGACCTTCTATTGAACACGTAACGATTGGACACCGCTCGATTGGACACGCACTATTGGACACGCATTATTGGACACCGCATTATCGGACACAAGCATTATTGGACACCGCATTATTGGACACCGCATTTTTGTACACCGCATTATTGGACACAAGCATTGCAAGATTGGACACTACATTTTCGGACACCGCATTATTGGACACTGCATTATTGGACACCGCATTTTTGGACACTGCATTTTTGTACACCGCATTATTGAACACAAGCATTGCAAGATTGGACATTGCATTGGGATTGTCCCGATTGCGCACATAACCGATCGGACACGGCAACATTTCCCGATCGGACACAGGCTCGATCGGACACAGGCCCGATCGGACACGGACTCGACCGGACACAGGCCCAATCGGACACATTTTGTATCGGGTTTGCGTATTTCTGTAAAGCACAATATTCTTGTGGGCGTATGGACTTACAAATGATGGAAAATTATCTGCTTTACAGAACAGTTAACCCGGGTTAAAGATATATAAATATCCCGACCCATCTAGAGTCACAGTTTGCCTTAAATTTCATGTTATAAACACTTGAAAACCCATTAGAGTGTCCGATCGAGTCTGTGTCCGATCGGGCCTGTGTCCGATGGAGCCTGTGTCCGATCGGGAAATATTGCCGTGTGCGATCGGTTATGTGCGCAATCGAGACAACCCCAATGCAGTGTCCAATCTTGCAATGCTTGTGTTCAATAATGCGGTGTACAAAAATGCGGTGTCCAATAATGCGGTGTCCGAAAATGCAGTGTCCAAACTTGCAATGCTTGTGTCCAATAATGCGGTGTACAAAAATGCGGTGTCCAAAAATGCAGTATCCAATAATGCGGTGTCCAATAATGCTTGTGTCCAATAATACTTGTGTCCAATAATGCGGTGTCCAATGATTTCGGTGTCCAATAATGTGTGTCCAATAGTGCGTGTCCAATCGAGCGGTGTCCAATCGTTACGTGTCCAAACGGGACACGCCCCTTTTTCCTCACCCTCTATAACACTATAATTGTCATCCAGACATCTATTTGCACCTTTTTACATGATCTTTTATCGCATACAGCGTCAAAACAGATAGTGTCAATTTTTCATCATGTTCAAATATTTCCTTGATACAATGACGACAAATAACGATTTTCATGTCATATCGACATCATTTAAGCCCGCTGCAGACGATGCTATTTTTCCTGCTGGATTGCTTGCAATCTAATAAATTACTATCGTTGCACCATTCAGCACTCAGGATTCCTAGTAATTTAGTAAATCGCAAGCAATCCAGCAGGAAAAATAGCATCGTCTGCAGCGGGCTTTAGACTGCTGTTTTCACTGAGTAGCAGCGGAATACTCATGTACCAAGCGTAACCTACATCTGTTTAAAAGATCTAGCGCTGATTGGATTAATTTTATTCCAAATTGCTGCTTTATAAAATACTATAGAAAAAAGTAATTCAGGATTTTTTGCCTCAGTTTACAATAAGGAATAACGCTATACAATTATTGGGCATTCTTTATATAAAATTATAAAACTCACGTTTTAATATATCACATGCCACATAGTCAGCAGCCCGAAATAATTCTGCTTTTGTAAGAAGTTCCAGTAATAACTTCAATGTTGGTCTCTTTCTCCCCATGGTACCCCATTCATACAAAAATATTTCACCTGCATTGCGTTTATTGCTGCGTGCCGCTTGTTCAATAAGCCTAATCATGCAATGTCAATCAAAATATTAATTAATTTATTATTAATGACAAATGACACGAGGAAAATGTAATAAAATTTATTATTAGAAATCTTTTAATAATGCTAAATATGAAGATGATTTCTTTGACTTTATGTTTACTTTTTCCATTAACTTGTTTTAAGTAGAAGTAGCTGATTAATTATATAGATTCTACACAAATTCTGAATGTTTTACAATGTAAATAGCAGTTAATTAATTACTGAGCAATGATTTTTGTTCTTAGATATTTATTTTTACAGAAAAGGATATCGAATAAGTGTAATTTTATCGAAATATAAAGAGGACTCAAGCTTAATATTTATGTAAATGACATGATAATACACGTTGTAAATTACCTGATATCGTCACTACTAAATTTAGGAACGTTTCCTTCTTTAGTTACAATAGACATTAATTTTTTCCACGAGTCACCAATATTTAATATGGTTCCTAAAGTATATAACTCAGAAGGTCTCAATTTTCGTAGTTCCATATCTACAGATGTCTCGTAAGACATTTTTCTCCCAATTATTTTAATAAACAATTATAAAATATTTGCTGGCAAAGTGTCAGAAACGTCGAGGCGAAAGAGCTAGCAGAATCCCACAATATTCTGTAGGTAGTCTTCTTCTAATTATGGCGCCCGGCTCCCGACACGATCATGACGAACCAATAGACGTTGTAGAATTATAGACGTTATAGAATTATAGACGATTAATTGGTGATATTATACAAAGCAGAGGCTCGACTATCGGGCCCGCAGAATCAAAAATTTTTCTTTTAGGTTAGAAGACATATTGTACACTCCACGTCCCAAACGGAACTCTCTGTAGGTAGCAGTAAAGGTACATTTTCACGTGTCGCTCGAACCGGCCGTTTCAGCGACAAAAAGGGTCACGTGATTACTTTTGTCGCAGAATTGTTACAGCAGCAACTATGGCACATGAAAAATAGCAAGAAGCAGCAAATCTGTGTTTAAAAGACAGTTCTAACCTTCAAGCGACAGGACCTCAAACGTGCTTACCAATTAAGGTGCATAATATGAAACTGTTTGGAATGAATTTTCATCAGAATTATAATTCAATTATTTTCTATATTTCTATTGTGTTTTCTAGGAAAGACAGAATAATTCCAAGTTATGGCTTCAAAAAAATATTACAATTGGTTACTAAATTGTAACAAATTCATTTATGAACGTAAAGTCGAATTTGAAAATAATGCAGTTGTTGCAGAATGCTATTACTGTGAAACACAGGACGATGTTTGATTCGCTCATACTTGACGCCGACTGAATGTATTAATTTAAATAATTTCTATATGCAATCGTTTGTATTTCGTATGTAGACGTTTCTAGTGCAATTAGAAAGGTTTGTGAGTCATTCGTTTGTTTGTAATTAATTAATTATTTTTCCACCGTATACTTAGCGCAATAGATAAATTAGATAAAATTTTTATATGAAATCGTTGGTATTTCGTATGAAGACGTTTGTAGTGCAATTAAAAAGGTTTGTGAGTGATCCAGATAATTTTAATTAAATATTTATTAAATGGAAGTTAGCCGGATTCAAAATTTAATTGATTTCCTATCTATGATACTGAATGATTTAAGGGGATGCTGGAGTGATTCTGCACTTTCGCA
>NW_011967033.1:45670-63167 GCF_000949405.1 Vollenhovia emeryi | reverse complement strand
ACAAACTTATTAGTTTCAGTGATGCCATATTGTTCTTTCATTTGGCCGGAATAGCAAGCTGCTTTCGATCTGTACACGTAAGGCTGAAATCACATGGTGCAGAATAGAGCTGCGGAATAGAACGTGCGTCATAGAAGCAACCAATCAGAGCCAGACATTTCCGTTACTCGTTGATACGGCAAAGCTCTGATTGCCTGTTTCTATAACGCACTCTCTATTCCGTACTCCTATTCTGCATCATGTGATTTCAGCCTAAGCCATTTAATTTGTATATTACACAAATGTTTCCGCGAACTGACAGTTTTTAGGTTAGAAAGGTCACTCGGGGTGCATATTTTTCGGGCTCCCCCGATTGATTATCACTGTCAGAGTCACAACAAAGGTTTTTACCAAGATAACCGCAAGAAAATATCAAAATTCGGAAAAGTTCCTATTCTCCATAATTACCATTTTTCCAAATAAAACTAACTTTGTATTGTTCCTGCCATATGTGGCTATGTTGTTGAGGTCCCGGAACGTGACAAGCAATTCTTATGTCTTAAATCATTCAGTATCATAGATAGGAAATCAATTAAATTTTGAATCCGGCTAACTTCCATTTAATAAATATTTAATTAAAATTATCTGGATCACTCACAAACCTTTTTAATTGCACTACAAACGTCTTCATACGAAATACCAACGATTTCATATAAAAATTTTATCTAATTTATCTATTGCCCTAAGTATACGGTGGAAAAAAAATTAATTAATTACAAACAAACGAATGACTCACAAACCTTTCTAATTGCACTAGAAACGTCTACATACGAAATACAAACGATTGCATATAGAAATTATTTAAAAATACATTCAGTCGGCGTCAAGTATGAGCGAATCATGGACGTAAGAATATATGGACGGAGCGTAATGTAGGATTTCGGACGAGGGGACCCAAGCGAGCGCGGTGAGGGGAAATTGGGTGGCGGCCATATGTGATGACTAGAGGTGCGTTCGGGGAGCGCGCTTTCAGCGCTAAAAGCGTCTTCTATCTTTGTTCGACGTACAGTGAGTGACGAAGATAGACTGACGTTTTCAGCGCTAATAGCGTCTCCCCGAACGCAGCCTAGGTGATTGTAAGGACGCCTCGTGGCAGTGCTGTCCGTGAGCGGCCTTGATGCTATTTTTCCTGCTGGATTGCTTGCGATTTAGTAAATTACTATGATGTGCAATGATAGTAATTTACTAAATCGCAAGCAATCCAGCAGGAAAAATAGCATCGTCTGCAGCGGGCTTTACACAAGAGGCTTGTTTTCTGTTCCTACACTAGTGAACTAGTGCAATAAATTGGAGTAAGACAAGCATATTTTTTCTCATTCTAGCTTACTGCACTAGTTCACCAGTGCAGGAACAGAAAACAAACCCTATGATCGCAAGCAATCCAGCAGAAAAAATAGCATCGTCTGCAGCGAGCTTTATACTGTGATAAGCAGTCTATCTTTTATATGTCTATGGTGGAAACCGGCTCGTTTAGCAATTGCTTCTGCAGCACGAGATTTGCACGAGGTTTTTATTCTGTTTATTAAATTAATTTAGGGTTATTTCGAGTTAATCTTCAATTTTGATCTGTCTTAATCGCTTCTGTTCACTTTTATAAATTTATTGTTGTGAGATTAATAAAGATATGTTAGGCTAGGTTAAGGTTAGAAAAATTTTAAATACTACATACGAATAATTTGTCCGTATCTCACATGCCCAGATGATGCGATTAATATTACATTTCAAGTTAGCGATTATCTCAATCTATATTTAAGAAGAACATGTTCCTTATAAGATAATCAGATTTAATTAGATTAGAGCTTGAGTAGGTATTTTTTGTTGTAACACATTTTTATACTAGTCTTAACGTTTAACAATGTAAAGTGAACGATATAATAGAAACTGACATTCCACAATATAAACTATCATTAATTTATTATCTGTTGTATGTGTAAAATAATACGCTTTCAAAGTTAGAAAAAAAATTGGAGTGTGTTCAAAAAAGCGATATGTGCAAAGTGTTCGGTACGAGATCATAATACAAGTTCTTTGTAACTGATAAAATATCCAGTATATAATTCTGCTAAAAATGTGATACTATTTTGGCGTTTTTATATTGTTTCTACAATTAATGTATAATCATAATAATTGTATCTCACACCAGCCTTTGGTATAAATTAATTTTGCCATAGATTACCGCAAACGACCATACACATTTATTATTAGATTTTAGAGTAACCATTTTATTTTATTTCACTTCAGGTCACAATAAAATGTTTAATAACTCTTGTCAAAATTGATGAGCAAAGAGATTCTTACGTAACTATTTAATCACTGAAATTTGAAAGAAACTAAACATGCCTTTATATTAACATTTTATAAAAAATTATTACACTACGTTTTAGTCTTATTATTTCCAAAACAGTTCACAATACAATTCAATAAAAACCTCAATCCTAATCAATTTCTTACGAATTAAGGTATATATGGAATAAAAGTAAGTTTCAAGTCTGGAATTTGGCCATTACGTGACTGCTCTCACACATATCACCTCTGATTATTACATTATTTGTTACTGTTTTACAGATATATGAGAGCTAGAGGGACATCAAGATGAGTAAACACTACAGACAGCGTTTAACACCGAAACATCAAGATTCTAAGCATATACTGTTCTCAGTTTTCACAGCAAACGATATAAGAAATTTAAGTGTAGCGAAAATCAGAACACCATTGTCTTTTAACATTCTTGGACATCCGTTAAAGGGTGGATTGTATGACCCATCCTTAGGTAAAACATTATAATACAATTCACGGCGAAAAATGTTTGGTCCAATTATAAAATAGGTTTTCATTGCTTGAAACAATATTTCTTTGGCTGTGGTCAAGCTGTTGCTTCGAATGTTATGAAGTATTCTTCTCTTTTCTTTCGGGGAAGATAGAAAGAGAGAAGAAACGCTTCGAAGTTTTGCAGCGGTAGCTTGACCGCAGGCTTATATACATTAAATTGTTTCAAAATTTTATTAGCAGCCCTAGTTTATTTAACTCTTAAGGCTGTTAGTCTGAAATCAATGGATGAACCATTGACCAAAGTCGTGTACACCAGTGCCTACTAATGCATTAAAATTTGACAGTAATGCCCAGTGGGCATTACTTTATCTTGTTATCTTATTTTATTTTTTGAGATTCTTTCTGACCCCCCCCCCCCCCCCAGTAAGGTCAAATAACACCTACTAATGCCCCAGAAATGCTTAGTAATGCTGCAAATCTGTACACCACAATGCGTTTTACCCCTTGTCTAAAATCTATTATAACATTAAGATATCTGCTTCAATATCTCTCAGATATTGAAAAAATTAGGATATTTGAATAGAATATGAGAATTGAATTTAATAAAATCAGACATCAGACATCAGGGGTTTGATCACGAATTGTGTCCTCCTGCGTGAAATCGTGAAAAGCAAAAAATGTTACTGACGAATTCAACATTAAGTGAGAATTTTTTAATTTTGTTAGTAGATAAGTAATAAGTGGACAATTTTTTACTCAACTGGCCTGAATTTATTATTAAAAAATTACAACTCGCTATGTTTTGACCTTACGGGTTGTGGTCCTTTTCAAGCGACAATGTGTAAAACTGTGTATTCTAAATTAATTGGTATATTTCATCAGATTGCCAGTATTGATATAAATAAAATTTCACTTCTCAATCGACCTCAGCTGGCCACATTTATTAAATACACCTTCACAACGTTTCAACCTTTGATTTAGGTCCTTGTCTTACAATCATCGACTCCGGACGTTAGTAAAATAGCTCTTATTTCTGAACACCGTTCGCCAAATTGTTGCTGTAATTTCATTTGACAAACTCCGTAACAAGATCTTGAAAAGGACCTAAACCAAAGGTCGAAACATTGTGAAGGCGTATCTAATAAATGTGGTCAGCTGAGGTCGGTTGAGAATTGAAATTTTACGTGAATTAATTGTACAGAATTAGGTATTGTAACGTATTTAGTATAAAGATTGTGTCGATCAAAGAAGAAGCAGGCTTACACATAAATGCCAATAAAAATGCGGAATTTATTTGCAAACGTAGGAGGCACAATAAGACTGACAACATGGTAAACGGAGTCAAGAGTCGAACGTTAGAAAAGTCAAAAATTAAAAATATGCAATAAATACGGAGTCAAAAGTTAGTCGATAAGTCAAGAATTGAAAACATGATTTCAATATTGGTCAATAAAATTTTATACTTTTCTCGAGTTTACGCTAGAGGAAAAGATTCGTGATAGAGTCACATGTTATTAAAGATTAGCTGTAAATTTTCAGAAATTTATTGCAAGCATATTGCACATATTTTTAACATCGTTAAACTAATGTGTGTGTGTGTGCGTGTGCGCGCGCGCGCGTGTGTGTGTGTGTGTAAGAAAGTGTATTATATGTATATAATTAAATGCATAACATAAAAGTTATATTTTTCATATTTTATATAAAACTTAATTTACTAGATTCGTTCTGTTATAGGCACAACGAAAAGCACCTCGGAGCTATGCAGCACATGTGGGCATAGTGGTTTCAAGTGTCCAGGCCACTTCGGCCATATAGAATTGCCAGTGCCTGTTGTAAATCCATTATTTCACAAAGCATTATCTACACTACTCAAACTATCATGTTTAAGGTGCTTCACGTTACAAGTACCGCCGTACATCAAATTATTGCTGTCTGCAAAATTAAAATTGCTTCACCAAGGACAACTTAGCGATCTCGACGGCTTGGACGAAGAAGTAACGTCTGTAATAACGAGCACTCGGAAAGAAGAGGAACAAACGGAATGTGTTCGTAATATAATTGAAACTTACATGGAGAACTTCGTCAATAGAACCAGATACAATCGAGTCGCGCCTGACAGTCATGAGAATGAAACCAGTATGAAGAACACCATTATGCAGTGGCACGTGTATGTCGAAAACATACTTAAGCAATACGTGAGAACAAATAAGGCTGGAGTATGCATGAATTGTCACGAATATCTCCCAAAGATTTCGACGCTCCATAATAAAATAATGATAAACAATAAGAAGGATGCACCTTCCAAGGAGATGCTCTCTCGCCAAGTGGTGCACAAGCTGGAGCCGGTGATGATTATGCCAGATCAATCTAAGGAATATCTGCGGCAACTGTGGAAAAACGAAAAGGACTTTCTCGAAATAATTATACCCTGCTTAGAATTGGTAGACATCGAATATCCTACCGACGTGTTCTTCTTCGAAGTGATACCCGTACTACCACCGATCGTACGGCCGGTAAATTTCCTTAATGGTCAAATGGTCGAGCATCCTCAGACTCACATCTACAAGGGCATTATACAGGACTGTTTGGTCCTGAGAAATATTATACAAACGATCCAGGATGGAAGCCCTGATGTCTTGCCACAAGAGGGTAGACTTGTTTTTGAACAGATCAAGGGAGTTACGGCAGTTGAGAAGTTGCACAATGCTTGGCAGGCGTTGCAGAGTAACGTGAATCATTTGATGGATCGCGATATGAACAGAACTCCCGAGTCCATCAATGGCCAGGGTCTGAAGCAGATTCTTGAAAAGAAGGAGGGTATCATTCGGATGCACATGATGGGTAAGAGAGTCAACTACGCCGCGCGCTCGGTTATTACTCCGGATCCTGACTTGAGTATAAATGAAATTGGTATCCCCGAGGCGTTTGCATGCAAATTAACATATCCCACGCCAATAACGCCGTGGAATGTCGTTGAATTGAGACGATTAGTCCTGAACGGCCCCGACGTTCATCCCGGCGCAGTTATGGTGGAAAATGAGGACGGATCGGTACAAGCTATCGACGGTAACAATCCCACGCAGAGAGAAGCCATCGCGAAGCGTCTTTTGACCACAAACGACAGGACCACGGAGTCTTTTATCGGTGTCAAAATGGTACACCGGCATCTCCAAACTGGCGATGTGTTGCTATTAAACAGACAGCCGACGTTGCACAAACCGAGTATAATGGCCCACAAAGCGCGCGTACTGAAGGGTGAGAAAACGTTGCATCTGCATTATGCCAATTGTAAAGCGTACAACGCGGACTTCGACGGCGACGAGATGAATGCCCACTTCCCGCAAAATGAGCTGGCCAGGAGCGAGGGTTACAACATAGCGAATGTGTCCAATCAGTATCTCGTGCCGAAAGACGGGACTCCGTTAAGCGGGCTCATACAAGATTACATGGTATCTGGAGTGCGATTAACGACCAGAGGTAAATTCTTTTCAAAGGCGCATTACACACAGCTGGTTTACACCGCGCTGTCGACGAAGCAAGAGAGTATAATTCTTCTACCGCCGGCTATCGTCAAGCCGAAAGTGTTGTGGTCGGGCAAGCAGGTCCTCTCGACGGTCATCATCAATATTATTTCCCCGCATAAGGCGCGAATCAATCTGGTCTCTACCACGAAGATCAGCGCGAAGGAGTGGCAGGCGGAGGCTCCGCGACGTTGGAAATGCGGGACGGAGTTTGAAAACCTGGCAACCATGTCGGAAACTGAAGTTATAATTCGGCACGGAGAATTATTATGCGGTGTACTCGATAAGATGCATTATGGTGCGACTCCCTACGGTCTCATCCATTGTATTTACGAGTTGTACGGGGGAATATGCGCGAGCAATATGCTGAGCGCGTTTGGCAGGCTGTTCCAGACGTTCCTGCGGTGCGACGGATTCACTCTCGGTGTCGAGGACATTCTGATAACCCGTGAAAACGACCAGATGCGCAAAGAGATCATCTCCAATTGCAGAAAGGTCGGGGATACCGTGCAGAAGTCTGTGTTAAAAGTACCCGACGATACACCCGTGCACGAAATTCGGGCTAAAATGGAGGAATCTTATTGGAATAACGCAAAATTTCGCGGGCAGATCGATCACAAGTACAAGAGCACCATGGATGTTTACACCAATGATATTAACAGAGTCGGCCTGCTGACGGGACTCCTCAAGAAGTTTCCGGACAATAATTTGCAGCTCATGGTGCAATCTGGTGCGAAGGGGTCCACGGTTAACACCATGCAGATATCGTGTTTGCTCGGTCAGATTGAATTAGAAGGCAAGAGGCCGCCGTTGATGATCAGCGGGAAGAGTTTGTCGAGTTTTCCGGCATACGATCCAACTCCCAGAGCCGGTGGTTTCATCGACGGTAGATTTATGACTGGCATCAAGACCCAGGAATGTTTCTTTCATTGCATGGCAGGGCGCGAAGGTCTCTGCGACACTGCGGTAAAAACCAGCAGGTCCGGTTACCTGCAAAGGTGTTTGATAAAACATTTAGAAGGCTTGATTGTTAATTACGACGCGACGGTCAGAGACTATGACGGCAGTTTAATTCAGTTTTATTACGGGGAGGACGGCCTTGATATACCGGGCTCACGTTTCCTGACGAAGAATCAAATCTCATTTTTAGTTGACAATAAAGATTCTATTTTAGATACCAAGCTGCTGGAGTGTCTAAAGACGGACAACGAGGAGATTATGAAGACGATGAAAAAGATCAAGAAGTGGGAGAGTAAAAATGGCCCCTGCTTGCGAAAGAGACGAGTCAGCGGGTTTAGTAGATTCTCTATGGAGAATTCTAGTCAGAACAACAGTGCCAAACGAGAGGTCATTAATAGCCACAGTGGGAGAAGTAAGGCCGCGTTGTCACTCATAAGGAAGTGGACAAAGACGAAGGAGGAGGTGAAAAAATCATTTCGCGCACAATGCGCTAAATGCCCCGATCCGGTGATGTCGAGGTACAGACAAGATATTGAATTCGGTGTATTATCCGAACAAATGGAGAGCATAATGGACGAGTATCTCTTTCGTACGTCGAAATCTATTAAGAAATCTGTCCTGAGAGACTTGTTATCTATAAAAGTTATGAAGACCATCTGTCCGCCCGGTGAACCGGTTGGTTTACTAGCGGCGCAGTCCATCGGCGAGCCGTCCACTCAAATGACCTTGAATACCTTCCACTTTGCGGGACGTGGAGAGATGAACGTGACCTTGGGTATTCCTAGACTACGTGAGATCTTGATGATGGCGTCGAAGAACATAAAGACTCCGAGTATGGAGATACCCTTCCAAAGTGACCTGCTGAATCTCGAGAAGCAGGCGAGGAAACTGAGATTGAAATTAACGAGGTGTGTCTTGCGTGACGTGTTGAAAGATGTCACAATAAGCAGGAAAATGGAAGAATGCCCGCATCGAAAATTGGTATACACTATAACGGTCCAGTATCTCCCTCATAAATATTACAAGAGAGAGTTTTCCGTTCATCCGCGGAATGTGATCAAGCGCACCGAGGAGACCTTCTTCAAGAATATGTTCAAGGAAATTACGAAACTTGCCAAAATGACTAAAGTCTTGCTACACTTCGATGGCGAGAAGAGACGGGTGACCGACGAGGACGCGGCAATTGATCAGATTGATCCTGACGAAATAGTGCCAGAAAATACTGAAAGCAGAACACGGATGGACTTGGGTGAGATGCACGAGTCGTCCGATGAGGAAGAGGCCGCGGAAGACGCTGACGCAACGATGACTAAGTCCTTGTCGCGTCACCAAGAGAATCAGGAATATGAGGACCCCGAGGAGGAAGAGATTGAAGATGTTGTAAATGACAAGGAGGAAGAAGCAGACGATAATAATAATGCGGATAAAATTCATATGAATGAGGAGGACGACGAAGATGATGACGATGATATTAAGGCGTTGAATAGAAAAAATAAACCCACTGACAGAAAGGAATGTGTCATCCAAATGTACGAACAGGCTATGGATTATGATTATGACGAAAGTAAATTATTGTGGTGCAAATTCACTTTTTGGGTAAGTGTTATAGACATATTTTGCTAAAAGTACTGTGAAATTGATGATAAGTGAAATGAAAGTTATTGAAAAATTATCGAATGTATATAAAAATAAATCGTTATTTTCATTATAAAATTTAATATAATGCTGCATACAAAATATGGAGAAAGTGTACTATTAAAAAGTAATTTTAAAAGTTATGAAATTTATTGAATTTAACTAAAAACTTATTTTTTAATAAAAAATTTTATGCTGTAGCTGTAAGAAGCAATCTACAAAAATACATTAACATTACTTACCAATTACGTTACTAAAATGTATAACAACTTTGATGTTGTCCTTCTTTTCAATCCTTAAAAATTCAAATATGTATTTTAAAATATAAAATTTGCTATTAAAAAAAATTAATCATTTTGAGCTACCAACGCGAATGCAAACCAAATATAGATAATTTTACTAAAGAACGCTAATAAATTAACAAAAGACTATTCAGAGATTTGAAAAACTCGACTAAAATGAAAAAATAATCGTTAATTTTTTATAACATAATTTACGTCCATGGTCTTAACTGTGATCGAAAGGTAATACCGAACATTGCAATATTTCATTAAACAGGCCATTGAGTTCTAAATACACAAAAAACGAAATAGACATAGACAAAAATCTTAGTAATTATATAAAACTATATAAAACTAAAAAATATTTTTATACTTAATAATAATTATTTTGTACCTATATAGATTAAGCATGTTTTACTCCTCTTATTAGTGAATGTTATACGCATTTAACTCTTTAGTTATGGACACGTTAGTTAAAATCAAAATTTAGAATTTTTCTTCTATAACATTCTTTATATGGTACATTCTGAAATATATCGATTGTACTAAAAGTCTGTACCTTATGTAACGTGAATCATGTTTTTTTTACTGTCAGTATATTTCAGAATGCACCAATAGACTACGCAGCAAATTATACATATTGATCCTTTTCAGTTACCACTCAAAACGATCAAATTGGATTTGCCAACGATAATCAAGAATGCTGCAAGCAAAACTGTCTTGTGGGAAACACCATGCATCAAGAAGGCTTTTACATTTCAAAACAATAAAGGCGAAACAATTCTCAAAACAGATGGTTTAAATATAGTGGTGAGTAAATACAAATCCATAAATAATCTGTATAAGAATATTTCTCTACTTTTTTTCTAATACATTTTGTTTTTTTCGTTTATAGGAAATGTTCAAGTACGATAACATACTTGATTTAAATAGATTATATTCTAACGACATTTATAATATTTCTCAAACGTATGGAATTGAAGCTGCAAATAGAGTCATTGTAAAAGAGGTACGGGATGTTTTCAAAATGTATGGTATCACTGTTGACTCTAGACATCTGTCCTTAATTGCGGACTATATGACCTTTGATGGCACATTCAAACCGCTTAGTCGAAAAGGAATGGAAGATTCTGCTTCGCCATTACAGCAAATAAGTTTTGAAAGTTCGATAGGTTTTTTGAAAACAGCGATGTTGCAAGGTGAGTCATGTTGGATAAAAATTTACATTATATAAAAAATTGTTGTCAATCTTTAGAAAACTAAGATCCAAAATATGGCATCAAAACATAAAAAAAAATTTAACACGAGTCTGAAGAGTATTTTCAATGTAGGACAAAATAATTTAACGATATACATATATTTCAAATTAACTTTCCTTACAGAAGGGAATGATAACCGAAAAAATATTTTATTCTCATAACATGATTAGATCTTCATCTTTCCTATTGCAAAATTATTGAAAGCTCTATTTCTTTTTTCGTAAATATTGTGAAAAATATACAGGGTGTCCCAGACCACACGTATCAGCCAAATATTTCGAAATTCGAGAACGGCAGACAAAAACGTTTCAGACAAAAGTTGTTTGGTTTCGAGGGGGCCATAAGATGGTACCATTGGTGTGACCTTGAAGAATTATTTGAAGATCACATAAAGGTCACACCAATTATTTTAAATGGCATCCCCTATTTTTTATTACATATTCTTGTAGCTGACCTCGAGAGCTTTCCAAAACGCTATAATAAAGTATTTTTATATTAAGAACTTTTTGAGTTATTAAGGTTTGAAAGTTCCAATATTTTGACATAAATTGCAAAATATCTTGTAAAATATTCATTTTTTTATCATCTTACCTTAATACTTTTTTGAACAGAATAATGAGACAAATCAACCGGTGTAAAGAAAACAATTGTTTAAAAAAATTTTTTTATTACTTGTTACAAAATTGTGTGTTTTCTTTACACCGGTTGATTTGTATCATTATTCTGTTAAAAAAAGTATTAGGGTAGGATGATAAAAAATGAATATTTTACAAGATATTTTGTAATTTATGTCAAAATATTGGAACTTTCAAACCTTAAGAACTCAAAAAGTTCTTAATATAAAAATACTTTATTATAGCGTTTTGGAAAGCTCTCGAGGTCAGCTACAAGAATATGTAATAAAAAATAGGGGATGCTATTTAAAATAATGGTGTAACCTTTATGTGACCTTCAAATAATTCTTCAAGGTCACACCAATGGTACCATCTTATGGCACCCTCGAAACCAAACAACTTTTGTCTGAAACGTTTTTGTCTGCCGTTCTCGGATTTCGAGATATTTGGCTGATACGGATGGTCTGGGACACCCTGTATAATTGTTTAAATAGAGAAAAATAATTATTTGATAAATTGTACATCAAATAAATAAATCTGTCCTATAAAAGATAGTATAAAGTCTAAATGAGGTAAAATTATCAAAGATATTTAATTCACATGTTACATATTTTATATTAAAGCTCTTGGTCCCTGCTACAGTTGTTTAATGACGCCAGAAGCGAGAAATGACGTATTGAGAATTCTTGCGTTATATTTTTAACTGAAAAGATACTTGGATGAAAAAACATTTTAGATCGCTCTAGCACATTTATACAATTGTCCGAAAATTATCCTTCTCTTTCAATAGTTAACAAACAGACGTAAAATAAATATGATACAAAGCCTTTTTATATAAAACACCTTTTTATATACTTATATGCATAATCTGACTGGACCTTGTTCACATTCATGGACATTTTTGTAAGTGTATTAAAGCGATCTAAAGTTTTTTTAAATCCAAACATGATTTTATGTGAAAATATAAAGCAAGAATTTTCAGCATGTCATTTCTCTCTTCTGACGTCATTAAACAAGAATAATTGTAGCAGGGAGCAGGAGTCATAAGACTATACGTCACACGCTTTCGCCAATAAAGAAATCATGAAAATCGTTTCCAAGTTTTCTCAGAAACAGTTTACAGAATGACTTAACATCTCATTAACAGAAGAAGTACTCTGTTCCTCTATTAATCAGATATTGACTGTAAAAATGTCAAGCCATTCTGTAAAACCGCTTTCGAGAAAAATTGGAAGCGGTTATCGTGATGTCTTTATCGGTGGAAGCGTGTAGATCGCCTTAAAACGTTTCATAATTAACATATACATATATAGAATATATTTTATAAACCGATATTGTTTTAGGCTTCATTTTAATATTTTTGTACGTACAAAATTACGTGATTAAGAAAAACCAAATTATGTGAAAAGAATCGTGAATCTTCTTCTATTAAACAAGATATGAACATTGTCGTAGGAAAACATGTGTTATAAACATTGATTAGAACACTCTTAGTTCTTTAAAATTATACTCGCATGCAACATATGTAGTTGTTTCTACATCTATTATCTTATTTTCTTATCATTTATAGGAAAAAAAGATGATATATTATCACCTTCGAGTAGACTGATGTTGGGACAACCGTGTAAATCTGGAACGGGGGCATTTTCTATTTTACCAGTATTATATAATATGTAAAAATAAAATTATAAAATACCAATGCCAATATCCACACTGTGATTCATAATTATATCATGTATATTTGTGAGCTCATTACAGTTTTGCAACAAAATCTATGGAAATAAGCTTTTCATTATTAAAAAAATAACTGCTTCGATCCTTTTTAATGTGTACAATGTAAACCAGGCAAACTGTTCTTTTTCTATTTAAATAGCTGTTCTATAGTATTTGTGTACAATAGTAATTAAAGCTGATTCAGTATGTGTCACTTTTACAGTTTGTAAGAGTACAATATATTTAAACATTCGTGACAATTTGTTTATTTGTGCTTTTGAATTGTATTTTTAAGTTTATCAATATTTGCACCGGAAAAGGTCTCCAACTGAAAGCATAAAAAATTTTATTTGTTATTGACTATTCATTCGACCATCATTTTGCAATATTTAGATACATATATTATTTAATACACACCACTTTGCCTTCCTTTATAAAAACAAACGTAGGCATACTGGATATCTCATATTCAGCAGCGATATCTTCACATTCGTCCACATCAACTTTAAGGAAAACAATATCTTTCATTTCCTGCAATAAACAATATATTTGTGTTTTTAATTTCAACTTTAAATCTATTATATGTATAATATAGGGGTAAGTCCTCTATTATGAGATAGGCTTTTAATATGAGATAACAGGTTTTCAACATCAAAATTTAATCATAAATCTTTATTCACAACGATTTTACGATCGAACGATAAATTTTCCACTAAACAAATTTCACTCCAAGGGCAATAAAGTCACGATGAAACCAATAGATGATGCCTATTAATTTAGAAAAACCGTGCTATCTCATATTAGGAGCTTACCCCATAATAGGGGACTATATATTATAAAACTTAATTTAGGAACAAATTAATTTAATGTCATACCTTGGACAATTCCTCAATTAATGGACCAATCATCTTGCATGGCCCGCACCATTCGGCAAAGAAGTCAATAACTACCAAATTATTGCCTGCATCTTTAAGTTTACTTTTCAGGTCATCCTATAAAGAATAAAGAATGATAATATCAGTTTTTATCAAATAAATACTTGGTGATTAATCCCACACAGCACAGAAAGATTGCAGAAATGTTACATTGCAAGATTGCAATATTGCAGCAACGTTGCGCAACATTGCTGCAACGTTTCTGGAGGATTGCAGTAACGTTGAAATGTCCGCCCTCAGAGAGATTGCAGTGCAACATTATAGCAATGTTGCAGTGCAATATTTTTGGAATAATTTGTTGTTGTACATAAGCAGAGAATTTACTAATTACAAGCTATTGCGAAGCAACCTAAGGAAGTTATGTCGCTTCGCAATAGATGGAGATTGCGAGCAACATCGCACTGATCAAGTACTTAATAATTCGTACATTATTGGTATCAACGAAAATAACATTATAAAATTCTCGTAATTAGAAAAAATTTTTAAATAGAAAATATAGTATTTTCATTATTTTTGAAACATTGCTGCAATATTGCTATCGAAAGTTTGCAATTTTATATCCCTGCAATGTCTCTGCAAGATTGCAACGTTTCTGCAATGTAACTGCAACCATCTGTGCTGTGTGGGATGCAATATACACACATTATTGGAGAAATGCCTCGTTTAATATGAAATACTGTATAAAATTAAGTTAAAATCATATAGAAAGAAGCAAGAGATAAAGTCATAAAAAATAGATAAAATATTAGTCTTAAAACTAAATGATAAATAATAATACAAATAAAACAATAGTAATGCAAATAAAACTACTACGTAATGGATAATAATAACACATAAATGAAAAGTAGCGATATAAGTAAAAGAAACGTAATGTAAATATTTTAGGCGTTTTATGTCGATGAAAACAATCCATTGTAAAAATTGTAGAATTGAAAATGGCAGTCCCTGCCAATATAAAGAAAGACGTGTCTATTATTTTTGATCACTCTACAATTCTGAATTTGATTACAATTGGCGAGTAATACAAAGGTAGGTTTACTTGTCGAAATTTTAAGGATAAAACTCGGATAAACATTAATTTATTTTTAAGGTAGATTTTTATTGCAATGAATAATGTCAAAATCTATAAGCATAAAGTGTAACTTTGGTGCAAATGTAAACTGTTTTTATTTTCTATAATTTTTCAAAATACAAATAGTTCTATTTAAACGTTCCATCGATATGTAGACGAAAAATAAAAATAAAATTGTACCCAAATATTAAGAGAATGTTTAACTAGAGCCGAATATTTTCGAATCGAATATTGTACCTTTTCATTTTTTTTACTTATGGATATTTTCTAATAAGAAAATACCGGCACACCCTGTATCACACAAGTAGTTATCAAATAAAAAAATTATAATACTATATCCGTGCGTCCGTGTTGCGCGCGCGCGTGTACGTATAAAAAGTGTATACAGACATGTATCTAAAATAAGAGTTTACTCCAAGTTTGTAGATAAAAGTTCACGGTCAAGATAAAGGAGAACGCTATAATGTTAATTTATTGCAAAAGCTAGTAATAATTATCATTCGTGATAAAATACTTGTTGTTAATGAGATTTTTTACTTTTTGTAAATACTGCAATTGTTCACTATTTCCAGCTTACCCAAGATATTAATTAATTACTTCTCATTTATACTACTCCAATATTGTACGTAATTTTCAAACAATCTAGGTTACTCACGGAAGTTTCGAATTCTAATGCAAAGGTTTATTTTAAATATAAAATGATTATTTTAGTAAAAAATAAATTCATTATTTATTATTAGTGTTTTAATACTTTCACATATTGCGCATGATGTTCCTATACCGACAGATGAGTATTTATGTTTTATTAATTCGATCGATTATCGATTTAAAGTATGTAGATTTACTGTTCCAACAAATAGCTGCTTTAAGACCAGCGCGGTCTTAAAAATCAACGCGCAATTTACTGTGTTAGAAAAAGTATAGAAAATTTAAAATTGACACAAACGTTAGGAGGCTACCAAGCTTCAGTCCGACTTAAAATGGCATTTTCTCTAATCATTTGAACTTATATACTTTATGGCATAATTAATAAACAAAAAAACAGTAATGCGTCATCAGAATTTTAAGGCTCCTGTTCACTCACTGTAGCCACCTTTAATTGATGACCTAAGAAAAAAAGTTGTCATAAAAATTCTTACAACATATATCACAATGAAAATGTTTTTGCATGAAATAGCGTACCTGTATATAATCAATAGAACAAATTTCTAAAATAGATCGAATATTACCCCTTTTTTGTAATCAATAAGTAATTCATATTGAATTATATCTGATCAAGGACAAAAACGAGCTACCAAATTGAAAGAAATATTCGCTTTTACATATTAAACTAAAACAAAATGAGTCTTCAGTATACTTTAACACTATTACAATTATTTAAATATAAAAATACTACATTAAAAAATGACGTTGTACGTTGCAAGAATGATATAATATTTTTATATTGTTTTATACGCTGTAAAGCAAGGGGGAAATTGCTAAGGGCATTGTGGTGTACAGATTTGCGGCATTACTAGGCATTTTTGGCATTAGATCTTGCTGGGGTCTTATAGAGATAAAATAAGATAATAAGATAAAGTAATGTCCACTGAGCATTAGTGAGCATTGATGTACAAGATTTTGGCCAGCGATTTCCTCTTCGCTGTAGAGTAAACGTTTTTTTAAAGTTGGACGTTATATTCACATCGATTACACGCCTTACTGTTCGCAGTTTTGCCAAGTGTGACGCTGCTGTATGTACTGTCACTGCAGACTTGGCAATCGACCAGGAACAGACATACATCTACGTCACACATCTGCAATCTTTAATTTACGAAAAGATATATTACTACATTATTAATTTTTTCGTGAAATTCTTAAGAAACTAATACTTGTAACTAGCAATTGTAACTAGAAATAAAAGCTTTCCTAGACAAATATCTACAATATATTTTCTTTATCTTTAATATCAGTGAAACACACTTTCAAACTTTCTAAAGAAACTTTTCAGAAGCTGTAAGCAAAAATTAAATTTGTTTAAAAAAATTTTTCATATTTTCTAAAATCATACTATGTTCCCCAAAATTTAAAACAAATTATTCTTTGCTTCATAAAGCCAATATTAGCATATAACAAAATATAATAAAAGTAAAAATTGTTTTTCAAGTAGCTTCGATTTCCACATTTCAAACTATGTAAAACATACACAAAAATTAATATAATTATTCCTATAGTACAAAATATTCATTTAAAAATATTTTTATAAAAATGCTCTGGAAAAGAAGATTTAGCTTCAATGAGCTGAGCATGTTGTCAAGATCAATGTCTCTTCATTTTTATTGAAAATATATAGATGCAATTTTCTATCCACTCTACCTTCGAACTAAAATTAACTAAGGCAACCTCAGGTCTTTTTTTCTTTTTAAGTTTATCCCGAGGGGGAAACCGCTGAGGGCATTGTGGTGTACAGATTTGCGGCATTACCGGGCATTACTCGGGCATTTTTGAGGCATTACGTCTTGCTGAGGCATTATAAAGATAAAATAAGATAAAATAAGATACAATAAGATAAAATAAGATAAAACAAGATAAATAAGATAAAAGAAGATAATAAGATAAAGTAATGCCCACTGGGCATTAGTGGGCATTGGTGTACAAGATTTTGGTCAGCGGTTTCCCCCTCGGTTTATCCTTTTGTGGGAACGCCTTTCAACCGTCAG
>NW_011967033.1:35565-42635 GCF_000949405.1 Vollenhovia emeryi | reverse complement strand
TGCTAGGTTATATCAGTGTGGTATCTCTAAAAATTCCTCGAAATTCATGTTTAATCTTGATTAAACACTGAATCCAACATTAGGCGCTTAAACTCCTTTAAGCGATGAAATTTTTGAAATTTTCCTTAACGGGAAAATATACGGGACGAGGGCCGGGATCGAACCGATGACCAAGAAGACTAGAGACCAGTACGGGAATTCTGTAACTTGCAATCAATGCTTTTCGGTATCGTTAACTAGCGACAGCCAATGGCGAGGACGATCTTCGAAAAAGACGCAGATTTTCATTGGTTGTTCCTAGTTAACGTTATCGAAAAACCTCGATAGCAAGTTACAGAATTCCCGTACAGGAGAGTAAACTCTTGCCTAAATGTTCCAATTTGGGTCCGAATAAAAGTATGGCTACGTTTCCACCGAGGATCAGAGTCGGGTTGGGGTGAGCGCTCTTGCGGTAGAAACACCAAGGCCGGTATTCACAGTCCGTTCTTATATTTAAGATCATCTTAAGTATACTTTTAATGTGTTTTCAACCAATCACAGAGCCGTATTAGCATCTTAAGACAACACTTAAAATGATTTTGAAATAAGAATCGACTATGAATACCGGCCCAAAACACCAAACCCCAATCCGATTCTGACCCAACTTTAACCCGATTCTGACCCTCGGTGGAAACGTAGTCTATGACGTGATTATCGCGAAAGCCGCGAAAGTCTCGACGAGAAGGATAGGCTATAGGGTTAAAGTAAAGCCTATCACACAATTGCCAGGCAACAGGCAATAGGAACAGGGAATAGAATTTCTGACGCGTTGGATTGACTGCGTTCAGCAGAAGTTAGCGCTTGCTAAGCGCTTTGCGCTCATTGGATTATACTTTCAAATCGGTGCTGAAATAGAGCTATATCTTCTAGATCTATCCAATCAGCATAAAGCGCTTATTAAGCACTGACTTCTGCTGAACACAGCCATTGATTGGAAGAAAATTTTCGACGAATTCAACGCGTCAAAAATTCTATTCCTTATTCCTACTGCCTGTTGCCTGGCATTATGTGATAGGCTTAAAGGTAAATATACCTTTGTGTGTATGCGTCATTATATTTATATATCTTTACAAATATGTAGCTTTTATTTCCTTAAATTCAAAAATTTTTATATGAGTTTTATGTAGAGGCGATCAACAGTAAACCTTTTTTCTCGTATTAAGTATTTTACTGTTACTGTTTTCACCGCGCATACGCAAAAAACCCGACCCGTCTTCCATCACTGCTGGTCTTTAGTCTTCTTGCCGATGACCCTACTATTACTAATCACTCATATTAGCACAGAGCTAACACGTCATCCCGCACAACCTCAGGTCAGGTCCGGTTAGATTAGGTTATGATCTTAAGATCAAGTTAGGAATGTTAGGTACAGAAGAATGATACATTCTTTCTTCCGTTATAAAATGCATTTATTTAGCAATAAACAGGATATTTATTTCCATCTAAATATTAAAACCTTTAGCTGTTTATTTTTTAATGAGTTATCAACAAACATGATAAAACGTGTAGAGTTGAACGTAATAAACTATAAGGTCAAATATAAATTTCACATTATTTATATATGATTATTGCCAAATAAATGCATAAACTGGAAAAAGATCCCATCCTCCTGCACTCCTGCTCCGAAAACATTCGCACATTCCTAGCCTGATCTAACCCGATATAATATAGTCTTCACATATGCGTTATTCGCGTGATATAAAATACTGTGCAGCTTTAGAAATCTACTAAATTTGCAGAGAAAAACTTTTTTATCGAGGGAATGCTGCTCAAATCGTTTCATAATTAAAGAGGAACCCAGATAGCCAGTGTGAGCATAAGTTGCTTTCACATTGCTAAGAAAAATGTTAGCATCTTGCTATAGTTGCTATGCATCTATGTCGTTTATTGTGCTGTTGTTTGCTAGCATTTGGTGTCAGAAATAAAACATTTACATGATTCAAACATTATGCTAGCATTAAGTGCTTGGTCAGATGTAATAGATATAACATGTTTATATCTGGTAGAAAATTTTAAACAATATATGCTAATTCTTTGTTAACAGTATGCCTATTCGATGTGCTCTCTCTTTATCGGTGCATTTAACTACAACAATATGTTAACATTATGCTAGCTGTACTTAAACCACTCAAACATTGAATTCATATTCCCAGCAAAGAGCCAGCAAAATCAGTTGCTGGCATTTTATTTCCATACATTGCTTAAGCATACTGGCTATCTGAGAACTTGTGTGCATATCTTTTATTTCGAAAATATCACTTTTGCACGAGAAGCGTGACACAAATAAAAAATATGAGTTTTTATGTATTTATCATGTCGAGAGAAAACATATCCCATACAGCACAGATGTTTGCAGTTATGCAGAAACGTTGCAATCTTGCAGATTGCAGTGCAATCTTGCAGAGACATTGCAGGGATATAAAATTGCAAACTTTCGATAGCAATATTGCAGTAATGTTTCAAAAATAATGAAAATACTATATTTTCTCGAGGAATGACTTCGATGCGGTTCCGATCTATATTTTGATTGGGCGAGGTATTTGTTTGATTTTGTTGCTCCCAGCTATATACATATACATATATTACAAATTTTATTATATTCACACTTCTATTTGTAGATTACAGAAGAAGACCCGAAGAAGGGTCGAAACGTATATTATTAAATAGAAATTGAGGAATTTATATTGTGTGAACCGAGTTCTGTTCATTTTGTGGCTCACATTGGCACTCTCTCCTTCCTTTATATTTTACTATATTTTCTATTTAAACAATTTTTCTAATTACGAAAATTTTATAATGTTATTTTTGTTGATACCAATGCGCGAATTATTAAGTACTTGATCAGTGCGGTGTTGCTCGCAATCTCCATCTATTACGAAGCGACATAACCTCCTTAGGTTGCTTCGCAATAGCTTGCTATGTATTGAAAAAGGCCCGGATGTAATTAGTAAATTCTCTGCTTACGTACAACAAATTATTCCAAAAATATTGCACTGCAAACATTGGTATAATGTTGCACTGCAATCTTTCTGAGGGCGGACATTTCAACGTTACTGCAATCCTCCAGAAACGTTGCAGCAATGTTGCGCAATGTTGCTGCAATATCGCAATCTTGCAATGTAACATTTCTGCAATCTTCCTACAATCTTTCTGTGCTGTGTGGGATATGTACTTTTATCCAGAAAAATATCGCAAGTGTAGTTATTATACAAAAATTTTTTTCATTCTCCCAATGCAAAGATTGTATTTCATTAAAAAATAATAAAGACAATGAAAAGGATCCAAGAAACATACTAAAGTCAATAAAAAGTTAAAATGTTCGTATTATGACTCAAAATGGTCACGCGATTTCTAAGTGACGAATAATTGACTCCAACATAGCGATATATGCTGTTCAGTGACGAAAAGATAACTGCGTTGATAATACAAATTAGTTAGATTTTTATTCTTTATTCTTTGTATACTTCGATCAGTAAATGAGTTTCTTATAGTTTTTAGTTGTAATACAAAAATTTATATACTATTAAGTTGTTTTACTTTTGTATTTATGAAAACTATATTTTTGCGCTTTCTGTTAGACGTAAACAAGTTTCTTCTTTGCATATAAAAATGTAATTTAGTTTAAATGTATAATCTATGCTATCTAGTCTTTCAAACAGGCTGAAAATATTAATGTTTAGTAGTTGTACCATAAACACAGTGTAAAAGAGTGCACTTTTTATGACAAAAGTTTTGACAAAAAGTTTTATATACTGACGTCAACAATCAAATTTTGTAACCAAATATCTTCATATTAACTTTTTTTCTGGCGTGATGTAATTATGACGTCAAAATGATGTCATTTTGACTACGACGTGTTCCTTGGAAAACGATTAAAAGAAAACTTCGATTCTCACGTTATATAGAAAGATTTATTATCAAGGTAAGAAAAGGAAAAGAGTGAACACAATTATTGTGATTCCAATTGCATACGATCTGCAAGCAGATTGAAAATTTAAAATCATTCTCCTGTAAAATTGATACTTTTGACTTGTGTCATTCTTCTCGTATAGAATATTAATCAACCATTATTTAGTTGTAATCGTCAAAGACAATGAAAATTGAAATATAACGTTGGGATGTAAAATACATATTTCATGCAAGTAATTATGTTGAAAGAAACCACACACGAATAATGAATTATTAGTAGGCATTGATGTATATGATTGCGGTCAGCGGTTTACCCCTTGGTATTTTTTTTATATTAATTAATTCGCGTGCGCGCGTGTTGTACATAATTCACATATATGTATAGCTTTGTAGATTATACGATGCGAATCATAGGAGGATTGCCACGTCTTCAATGTGTTATTATTATCTCGTTGGTAATTGTATTCAATTGTTCGGTAAAACGCATGCGGCACGTTACACGCCATTCCTTCAACACGATGATTCAAGTCTTCGCGATTAAACGGTGACGTAATTAAAATCGTTTATCATTGACGCATTATTAAACGAACGTTTGTTACCCACAATTGCATACACTCGTTACATCTAGTTTCGCTGGGATTTGCGCTTTCAAGCTATATCTACAACAAAAGACCATTCTCGAGTAATACAAAATCGATTGTTTTCAAGGTTGAGACCCGAGAACCGAGATCGAAGTAGGTTTCGCGAAAAAGTGCAATGCGATTCACGCGGGCACGTTGGGATACAGTGTTGCCAGACTTATCCTGTTCGTAATCGTATCAGGTGGTTGTGACTAATCTTTATTTCTCTTCAGCTTGCGACGAGCAAAGCATGTTCCACCGTTGTTCGAATCAATTCAATTTATAAATCTCAATTTATTTTTGAATAAAGAAACCGCTATACTTTCGTGTGATGTTACTCTGCCGAATTTTGTCGATAACATATGCGCCACTATTTCCTCAAGTTGGTATTACTTCTCCAGTTTCTGGCAACATTGCAGGAGGACGGGACGCAACTGTTTGCCGCGCGTGCGTTACGGCATACATTCAAGGTTATCTCATTCCACATTCTACGTAAGCAACACGGATATAAATTTCCGTGCGCACGAGTGATACACCGAATTCTTCTATTACTACTTACAGAATTCTGAATAACAGTGACTTCTCCCTCGTTGCCCATTGTTAAGTGTACGAGTAGTCGACTTCCTTGTAACAAACAGCGAGACCGTTGTGACCGTACACTACGGTAATTCAACAGCGACTGGCAGCGAGTTAGCGACAGCCAATGGCCAGTGGTAGCGACTGTGTTCTGTGGCTTTATGGCTTGTGCCCAGAGTGTCGGTACGGGCTATGTTTCTCGCGCATGCGCGGCGAATGTAATATCAATAAAATATATACATACATGTATATAGGGCACCTCTGAAAGACCACCCACTAATTATACAGCGTTATTCCTTATTAAAAACTGAATCGAAAAGTCCTGAATTATTTTATCCCATAACGCGTAATAACGTAGTACAAATTAGTAAACTCTAACGAATCAGCACCGATTTTTAGCCGGAAAGACGTCAGTGAGCCGCGCGCTCGATAGATATGTACGTGAGCGCTCCGCTGCTTTAGTAGAACGCGACAACGCAATGCTTTCGCGTATGCCGCTAGCGTGCAGTATTCTTACGCATCGTAATAGTACAAATAATTTTTTGCAATAAAAATCATATACTTTTGTCTGGAAACACCTTATAGAAAATTTCGTCAATAAATAGAATTATCCAAGATTTAATTATTCTCAATATGGAAAGGAGACTTTCTCTGTAATAAATGAAAATAATTAAAAGTAGGTAATTTTACAAAAAAATATCTTTCTAAACAATCAGTTTTTTTTCATTTGCGTTACTATTTAAAGCTTAAAACAAATCACTTATTGAATCTTCCTACTACTAATGGTTTTGTCCAGTTATTCAGAAGTAATACGTTATAAGAGAATTTTATTATAACAGAAAATTACATATCTAAACAACTTTATGCACAAAAGAAAATACATGAAACATGTAAAAAAATGGAAAAAAGATTTTTCTTTGTAAAAAAAAGGACTCTGATCCTACAAAGTGTTTATTACAATAAATTATCAAAATGAGCCTCGCCAACCTCAATGCACGCTTCCGCACGAGGAATTAAATTTTTTGCATAAGTCTCTCGAAACTAAATAATAGTTTTGCTCATAGTTTATCAGTTCATTACAAAACATAATCCTTTTTAGGACTAATTTTTTAAACTGTCAGGATATTTCTTCTTATTCGTTATTCTTATTCTTATTCGCTAAAGTTAATAAAACGTATATAAGTGATTCGTTTTAAGCTTTGGTAAATATGCAGAATAGGTCACACCTCACCGATTTCCTCGCCACTTAGGTATGTTGTAGGGGAGAGTTTTCTGAGTAATTCCCCGCAAGAATCAAGTGGGGGACGGCATTGGTTTAGGAGATATAACAAATTGAAGACTAAAAATTTTAATACTTTTTCTTAGTAATTTTTATTAAAATGCCTGTGTAGCTACCTTTAAAATCATAAACAAACTACCGTTATCATTTACAAGGTCACACCTGCCCCCTTCCGCACCAATCGGTACGGGTTGAACACACACACGCGCGCGCGCGCACGCTTAATTCTTCTCGCGGCGCAGATTGACCGAGCAAGCGAGATCCACTCTCTACACCTCAGACATGGATTGGGTATGGTTATATTTTAACGAAGTGGAGCCCCCCCGAAGGGGGGGGCGGAACATACTGTCTCCACGCATACATTTTTCTACCCGCATATAAGTCACTCCCCTCCACCAAATGTAGATAGAAAAATGTATGCGTGAAGACAGTGTGTTCCGCCCCCCCTTCGGGGGGCTCCACGTCGTTAAAAATAACCCTACCCACCCTAGCTATGTCAGAGGTGTGGAGTGAATCTCGCTTCACGTGGAAAGTTGTAAACCCATGTGGAACCGTACAACGCGTGGAATTAGTTTTGCCCTCCCCCCGCCCTTGCTCTTTCCTTACCTGCGTTCAATACTGAAGGTAAATAAAAGCATTTATTGTAC
>NW_011967033.1:19230-26778 GCF_000949405.1 Vollenhovia emeryi | reverse complement strand
TGACCCATATATATATACAATATATGTATCATCATCCAATGTGTATATATTGGGGCTGTTACTTTTGATAACTTCGAAGATTCGAAGCTTTGACAATTTACTCGTGCCAGTGGCGAATTTATTTGAAGAACACTAAAAATACTGTAAATAAAAAGTACTTATTTATATATGTTGAAAAGTAGGTAATTACTTCTAAATTATAATTTTGAAGTACTATGACATGTATATTACATATTTGTTTAAGATCGCGTAATTAAATCTTCAAAAATAATCAAGTAAATCAATTAAGTATCGTATCAACACTTGAAAATTTAGCAATAAATAAATTTATTGCGAATTATATCGCTAATTAATAATAATTTCATTTATTTAAAATTTATCTGAATATTACTTGGGTTTATAAATTATCGAGTTATTGTCCGTGTGCATTCTCAATTCTTATCCACGTCATGCATCTATCACGGACATTCACTCGAATAATATTTAATATAGAAACATTTTCAATAAATAGTGAAGCAGTTCTCATCAGTTCTCATTGAATTATGTGTCTATAGAATTTTTTATCGACTATACAATTTAATAAATATTTTAAGAAATGAGTCAGATCTGTCAAGGCTGAGGCAAAAGTGACAAAATCAGTAGATGGATGTGACATTGACGCGAGTAATTAGTCAATTGTTAAAACGAATGTAAAACTTATTTTTCGTTTTATGATGAGAATATAGATATATGCTCATAATATGTATGTACATAGGGATACATACATAAGGAGGACAGATTCGTTACGATCATGTTATATAACAAAGTCAGATAGTAATCAAATGTGTCTAAGATTAAAAACAATATAATTGTAACAATTAAAAAGAAAACTTTAACATGCATAGAAATTTTTTACTAAATTTAAATTATTAAATGATTTAGTACTTTAAATTTAAATATTTTATCTAAAATTTTTGCCAATATTGCCAAATTTATTAATATAATGAATGTAGAATACGACAAATAGATTATTTTGAACTTGGACGAGATTCATAAATCATATGATCACAATTCTGAAGCAAAGCACGATTAAACACATATGTAATCATGTTATAATACTTCGTAATTATAATTCAGAAGTAATTACCTATTTTTTAACATACATAAATTAATACTTTTTATTTGCAATATTTTTAATGTTCTTTGAATAAATTGGCCACTCGCACGAATACATTTTTCGAAGCTTTAAAGCTTCGAAGTTAACTTCGAAGCTTCGAAAGTTCGAATGTCGAAGCCTTCGAAGGAAATCACCAGTCCTAACGTCAACAACTCTCCGCGCGTCTAGCAACACCGATCGCGGATTGAGCGGTAGACCGGGCTAAGATAGCGATTTTTAATAATTAATAACTCGTTAACTATTGCGAAAATTGTAAAATGGTAGAGGACTTTTCGACTCAATCTAATCCGCTCTATCCGTAAATAAGAGGTGAGATGGGTATTATATAACAACCTGTATACGTATACTGGGTGTCTCATTTTAAATAATCCACGCAAATATCTCCAAAAATATGAAAGATACAGAAAAATGTTTCAAACAAAAGTTGTTTGGTTCGAAGGGGAATATTAAGTGGTACCATTGACAAGACCTTGGATAGTCATTTAAAGGTCACGTGGAAGTCACCTTCAATTTTTAAAAATGGAACCCCCTATTGTTTATTATATTATCTTATTCTACTAATTAATATGAACAAATTTTGTCTGAAGCATTTCTCGATTTGCCTAATACTTTTTGAGATATTCAAGAGAAAATTTATAACTTTTTCAATGTTTAGCTTATGATATCTCGATAACTGCTTGTCAGAGGGAAAAGTAATACAGGACTTTTTTTTAGTTGATTTAGTCTCAGGAATATGCTGTTTAAATAGTGATCCAATTATTGAAAATTGTGTATTGTAACATACACAAAATTTACATGCACAAAAATTTGAAAATTGCCCCCTCGAAAATATTGAGGGTTCACTTCGAACATTGTTTCGTACGATGCTTATTTTTTCGAATATTTTGCCGTCTAAAGTTAAAAAAACTCACCATGTATATATGTACCTATATAAAACAAAAGGTATGCAATAGTGCTCCAGTTATTGAAAATTTTTGTGTATGTAAATTTTGTTACAATACACAAAAATTTTTAATAATTGAAACACTAATGCAACAGCATATTCCTGTGACTAAATCAAGTAAAAAAAGTCCTGTACTATTTTTCCCTCCGACAAACAGTTATCGAGATATCATAAGCTAAACATTGAAAAAGTTATAAATTTTCTCTTGAATATCTCGAAAAGTATTAGGCAAATAAAAAAATGTTACATACAAAAGTTGTTCATATTAATTAGTAGAGTAAGACAGTATAATAAACTAAATAAATAGGAGGTTCCATTTAAGAAATTGAAGGTGACCTTCAAATGAATATCCAAGGTCAAGTCAATGGCACCACCTTATGTCCCCCTTCGAACTAAACAACTATTGTTTGAAACATTTTTCCGTATCTTTCATATTTTTGGAGATATTTGTGTGGATCATTTAAAATGGGACACCCTGTATACATATAGTACACATATGTACATAAATCAATATACATATAGTAATTTCTATTTATTATTTTCTATATGGCATAAAATTATAAATAAATTCTGTCCCACTGAATGATTGATGATATAAAATGAACTTGATGTGAAATCTTAAAAGGAAAACAGAAAGATAAATTTTATTAAATTTCTACAAACAGAAAATTTATATTCATTAAAAGAGTCTGTAACTAAAAAAAATTGCGATTGGTCTGAAATAATCTGTGTAATATGTTATATGATTATACTTTAGTATAAAAATGTATATCTTCTTATTACACAATTGAGAGCAAATTTTTAAGTATTTGTTTTTATTTATTAGTGAAAAGGGAGAAATTGATATTCGATCATAATGCACACTTTTTTATCCTTATTTATACAATTCATAAATATATTAATCTATGAAAATTTAAAATTTTGAAAGTTATTATTATTGCTTCTTTTCATAATATTATACACTAATAAATACAAAAAACTCATAACAAACGTTACCGTTGAATATTCAACATTATACATTAGTAGCTCATATATCTAATTAAAATTATGTATTAGGCTAATGTAAGCACGAATAAAATGAATTAAAATTTAGATATGTGTACACACGACTGAGATTTGTAGGATATTTTTGTAGATTGTTTGGAGTTATTTAGCTTGTTACTATATCATCATACACAGGTCTACGGAATCTATCGAGTTAAGAATTAAATGAGTATTTCTATTTAGTGACACAAGTCGGTACAGCCGTCTTTCTACCTTTCTTGGCATTCAATAACAAAGACAGACTAACACTTGTATCAACTTGTGTTAAAAGAAATCATCCAACATATAATTTCGAATTGCACAAGAAACTGTAGATTTTTGATTAGATTACAAAATGCTAAGGCACCAGAGGTAAATGCAAATAATAGTGATTGACATTACGTTACTTCCTAATAACATTAAGATCATTAACTACAGAAGTTTCTTTTGTGTGTAAATATGTTTAATAGTAATATATATGTTGTAAAGATATTTATACATGTTTACATATATAAGTATACCCTACATCTCTTGATAGTCTCAGACTTCTTGTTTTCGTATTTATTTCAGAGAGTAATATAAATGAAATATTTTTTTAATATACTCATCCCGTTAATTGCCATTGCATTCGAGCATACTTATTGCAACTTAAGCAAAGCTAATCAATTGTCGGATTAAAAAAAAGGGTTATTCTATTAATGTACTTTTTGTAATTTCTTGTTATACTATATAATTTTTAGACATTTTTGTAAACAATACACAATGACAAAAACAGATATATTAACTTTATTATGTATTATCATATTATCAAGATATTATCACGTTATACATAATGTTTCTATACTATATAGTTATTGAATGTAATAAATAATGAAAAAGCATCTTTCGATACATGGCAGTTAATAAGACGAGTTCAACACTTGGTAATTTTCCAATATTACCTATGTATGTTTGTCATTTCAAATTGTTTAATCACACATAAATAAAATTAAGATTTACTAAAACATTTTTATAATTGTTAGATACTTCATTGTAAAGTTACAACCTAATGATATACATGGACTGGATAACTTTATTTGCACAAATAATAATTCTAACTGAAAATTTTGATACACGATTATTCTTTTATAAATGTCTAAACAATAAAGCCATTTCAGGCACAAATATCAAACATTGCTTTCTAAACTCTATAATTTGGTGTGCTGCTGTGAACAAAACAAGATTGTTACTCCATCAAAAATGTTCTCGAATTTTTGTCCAATCTACAAAGCCTGGTAATCCCATTACGAGATCATAGTATTTGAAAATTTATAGTCTCTCAATGAAAGATGAAAGTTATGACATAACATATTAGAGATAATGTTTGAGTTACTAATCGATAAACGACTTAGAATAAAACTCTAGATCTGAAACTGTTATGTACAATATTTATTGATACAATTATGGTCAAATTTGACAAAATTCCTGTCAAAACATAGTGTTTCTACTGTCCCAATACATGGATGCATTCCATATTCTTGTTAACATAATTTACCTTTACACACCAATCCTAAGACGGAATTTTCTTTATTTTCTACTCTGTCATATCATCTACTTTATATTGTATTATGCGTCACATTATTTTCGATTATTAGCTCTGACGTTAAATCATTTGAAGTTTTAATTGAGATAACACAATGGATACCATATATGGATGCATATAAAATACTTAAAGGTACTATGAAAAAAAAAGAAAGTATACATAAATATGATAATTACGCTCGATGATTGATTTTCGGTTTTAATAATTGCAGGCAATTTAGCAGTTGTTGCTAAACATATACATCCCTCCTGTTACCTCTGTACATAGTAGATAATAATCAAGATCGACAAGAGGTATAGAGGAGCAACTGCTACAGAAGGCAGTAAAATGTCAGTACGACAATCAACAGGACAGTATGACAGTCAAATGTCAGTATGACAGTCTTTTGAACACCATGAGGTCATGGGAACACTGTGAACTGAGTACGCTGTAGTTCGCTACGATACCATCTCATGCCAGCCACTGCTATTTGAAGAGTTGGTTTCAAGCGAAACTGAAAGGAATAAGAAATACATGAAAAGGGAAGAACAAAATGTGAGAGATTGCGATATTAATATTAAAGCAATCCATCTTGGATGATTTTACTGTGCAAAAGATTACCTGTCTTATCATTTTCTCCATCTGAAGAAAATGACCTTGGGCCCCATATCCTTACTGTAAAATCATCTGACACAGAAGCCATCATTTGATGATACACAGGATTCCATGAAACACAATTGACCGTTCTACTGTGTCCTGTAAGAGTCGCTATAGGCAGTTCTCTTTTGATATGCCACACATACACTTTATTGTCTGTAATAAAATCGAAAAAAACAATGATTAGTCATTATTAATCATATTACGTATTAATATTTTATTTAAAAGAAAACTAACAAAATACAGTGATGCAATGTATAAAAATACATTTTATTTTTTATGACAAACCTTCACTGCCAGAGGCAATAAAATCTTGATTGACTCCTCCGAAACAGCTATGAATAGTAAAATGTCCTTGAGTGACGCCTTGAAAACGTCTAACAAGGCATTTGTCCTCTAAATCCCAAAGATGCACGCCTTGATTTGCTACATTAAGTAATGCAAGTCGATCTGCTTTGTTTACACTAAAGGACATAACAGGATGATCCTCTTGTAATCTGTAACGGCATGAAAATATTCCATCAAAAGTTTTCTTCACTAAGACAATCGAGACAATACACAATTAGTTATTATAAATCGTACATAGTAGCATCGCCCAAGTCATCAAAAGTATAGCTGCGAATTCTATGATGTGTATCAGCTGCTAGAACAGTTCTTCCATCGCTACGACACCACAAACATTTTACTCTTACTCCTTCCCATGAATCCGAAACATTGCCGTCCATATCCTACATAGTTTTATTAATACTTAGTACACTGAGAAAGAATATTCGATACATGTTTCAAAATGTTAAATAAATTTAAAAACTTTAACACAAGTAAAAATTTTTAATAAATTGAAGCATATCTCTCATTGAATCATGATATTGTTATTTTATATCAAATAAAAATTTTGGACAATATTTTGCAATTGTAAAAATTCTGTTTTACTCGTTGAAAATTTTTAGAGAGTAGTTTTATGTGCTAAAAAAATTAACGTTATAAATTATATATTCGTTTCTCAAGATTAACGTACGCATTGATAAAATTGACCACGAAGTCCTCCCGCTACAAATTTATTCGAATCACGATGCCAGGCACAAGCCGTCAGTGAGTCGTCCGTGTTTTGCGTTAATTTTACACGTAATTCGCAATCGGGCGTATCGACACTCCAAAGCCATAGTTCCGGACAATCTTCAGGACCGCAGGCAATTAGATGGCTGCTGTCAGGACTCCAAGCAATCAGCGCCACGCCATACGTATGCCCTTCAAGTGTCTTCCTATGCGTCACTTTTAGTGTTTCCTGCATTACATTAGGATAAGCGTTTATTAATAAACTATCATGAAAACTGTACAAGATACCTGCTACTTTTAAGTACACATTTTTTCACCTCTGAATTTTTTAATAATTTTTTTACAAGATTTTCAAAAGGGGTTATAATTTATTATAATGTCAAATCACGTATCTTTGCAACTAAATCTCCATCAAAACAAAGCTTTAAAATTATTTAAAAAATAATAACTTTATCTATTTCTCTAAAAATTTACTATTGAAAAACCCTTTTATTTTCATCATTTATTTATTCAATAAGCTCGAACATTTTAACAATTTTGAGAGAAACAAATTGTGTCAAGGTTTATAAAAAACTTACAATTAAAAATCTTTTAGTTAGAATATGACATACACGCACACGTAAACACATATGCACACGTTGTTAACGGTTCAATACAGTATTGATTATAGTATTAAATACTTACAGGATCTACGTCCCATATAATTACTGTCATATCTTTAGAACCTGTGGCAAGCTTGAGACCATCGGGTGAGAATTTGCAATACCAGACTTCGTCGCAATGATCGTTGAGTACCTGTATGGTATGGCACGGAAACTGCTCCTTGCCACAGTTATGATCCACAAGCAAAGAGACGTTTTCTAGGCTTGTCTGCTTTAGAAGAAAAATAATTTCATTAATGCATAATAAGATATTAGCTAGAAAGATAATTTCAAGCACAAAGACTTATTCAATATACATATGTATACGTAATACAAATCTACTTTTTAAAATTTTATAATGTAGATACCCAGATAGCACCGAATGTTCCATGAATGTTTGTATATGATTCGAATGTTCTCTCTCAGGAATATTCGCATGGATGTGCCGTGAATGTTTCTAGAATGTTCTTCATATTCTATGAATATTCTCACAGAATGCCCAGGGAATATTCGT
>NW_011967033.1:15273-17470 GCF_000949405.1 Vollenhovia emeryi | reverse complement strand
TATTTTTTAATGCTGTACGTAGGGAGTTTACGAAATTTCGATTTTTAAAAAAATGGCGATCATTTTAACAAAAAGGTTTACCCTAAAAAATTGACCTTTTTGTTAAAATGACCATTTTCTTAAAAATCGAAATTTCGTAAAATCCCTACGTACAGCATTAAAAAATATTGTTGTTAATAGGAACATTCTTTGGTTTTTTTTCTAAGAGCCACGTACAGAGCGGAATTTGACACGCCGTCTAACGGTGTTCCTCCAAAGGAATGTAGTATTTTGGCGCCACCTACAAGAGATTATTTTTGAAACTTTTTCAGTTTGTAATTACAGATTAAAGTTACATTAATAAATGACTAAAACCGATTTTGTTTCTGCGCACTCTTTGTATGCAAAAAAAATTCATGAAAAACGCCTCCAAAATCGCAGTCAAAGGTGGTATCCTGCCTTAAGATATCAATATTTTAAAAATAGAATAGTACAATTTTTTATGTAATTTCCTCAGCAATTCAGTATATAAACATACTTATGATTGTCAAAAGATCAATAATTTGCAAGTTATTTTTTGATCGCATAAAATATGAAATATTCATAAAATATTGATTTTTTGATGACATTTTAATACACAGAATAATAACAAGATTACTTGATGTAAAGAAAATACATAGTTGCTTTTAAAAAAAGTATCTAATTGCAAATTATACATTGTATATTTTCTTTCAAAAGCACAGCTCATTATACATAATCATAAATGTAATATTATTGGGTATGGGAATAAACGGATTCCTCGAGTGAAGAATTCTATTTCTTTCGAGGCGATCCAATCATCGACCCATTTTTGTATGCTGTCATATGAGGTGACGTGATACCCAATTTCCTGCCTTCTGAATCATTCCCAGCGCATGTAGGCGTTTTCCAACGGTGGATCGATCAATATCCAATGCTGCAAATAATTCTTCAAGTGTCTGACATGGATCAATATCGAGCAATTTCTCAAGTTCCTCATTTTGGAACTTTTTGGGGCACCATCGCGTTCTTTGTCGTTGACATCGAAATCACCACTTTTGAAGCGTTCGAACCAATATCTGCAAGTTGGCTCCGATGGAGCATGGTCGCCGTAAACATCCACAAGCAAACGGTACGTTTCCGCAGCACTTTTCTTCAAAAGATAGTAGTGGAGAAGAACTTCCCGCAAATGCTGCTTTTTTGGAACAAATTCCGACATTTTCGATGCGATATGAATACTTGCTGTTTACTCCAAACAAAAGTCTTATACTGCGTTTAACAGCTTACGTATCATAGACTGCTTATGAGGTAGTGGGGGATGTCCTCCTGAGGGAAAAGGACAACACCAATTTATTTGGGTATCTATCTTTTTCTAGTGTACGTGATCACGTGGGCGTGATCACGTGTTCACCTTCAGATCATGTTCACCCACTAGAGGAAGACAGATACCCAAAGAAATTCATGTTGTCCTTTTCCCTCAGGAGGATGCCCCCACCTAGGGTTCCACTGCCCCATAAGCAGATGTTACGTATACACCTTTTAAACCCATGTATCGAAAGGTTAGAAAAGATGCAAGCGATACTATTAATGCCATCTATGGGGAAACGATTAAAACTTATTCCCATACCCAATATAAAAATATCTAAATTGATTATCTCGTATTTTTATTTTCTTTATTATTTTGATCATTTTAATTTCACATTGATCTCTTGAAATCAAGCCAAATCAAGTACTGACCTACAATCGTTTTCATGCTATAGGAAAAGACCATTAAGTTTTCAACTTAATTTTATAATGACAGCGTATTTCTTTTTGTTTAATACCTCATTACTGAATCTATAATTTAGGCAATTCCAATTCATGTTTATAAATAAATACAGAACAAACACAGAAAATAGACATATGAAAGATCTTACAAGTATTATATCGATAAAGTAATACAAGATAAAAGTGCTTAAAAACAAATAAAATTTCAGATTTTGTTAAAATATCGGTATAAAAATCGATTAAATCGATTAAAAACAATATTATTTCTTTTTATAATTGATGTAAATTATTGCATGCCATAAAAATAATAAAATTTCCTTTTTTATTCTCTTTATATGTTTTACTTGTTACAAGGTAAGCAATCAATAATAAATAATACAAGGTAAGCAATCAATAATAAATAATACAAGAACAAATCATGTGAGCGTAATAT
>NW_011967033.1:10137-14780 GCF_000949405.1 Vollenhovia emeryi | reverse complement strand
CGGGCGACAGATACAGCACGTCTCTCCCAGTCCTTTTGTCATATCCGATATTTTAATAAACTTAATAGAGGACTAACACAATCTCGCAGTTCTGGCCTTCTCGCTCCCAGATCCCTACATATATGTTGTTTCTGTTATATGTCTTTATATTGCATTTCTATCTTACAAAATAATTATATATTTCGCATATCAATTCATCATACGACGTTTGTTATGTCGATTGATTTATCTTTAAGAGATGCATCTTTTTATATTCTCAATTTTCTTAAGCTGAGAATTCTAATGCTGCCGTGATTGAAAAACTATTTAAAATATCTTTATGATGTAATCAAATGGACAAATGTGTACAAACGAAGCCTTTTTACTGTTTGATGTAAACTTTAAGTTACATAAAATTTTAAGGCAATTTATCTCAAAGTATCTTAATAAATAATGTCTAACTAACGACAATTAATTAAAATGCACTGAAGAATGCAAATTTGTAAGTTGTTTTAATTATTTTCCAATAATTATTCACAAATTTTTAGTTTAAATATTTTATCAAAATATTTCAAGTAATATAAATATAATATAATACAATTAATTAGACAATATATGAAAATAAACATCAATTTATAAGTTACCGTTTCAATAGATAAACAAGCTATCTTTCTTGATGGTTCATTTTTATATGTACTATATATGTATATCTTTTTAGATGTGTATATACATAATACTAGAATATTTTTACTATTTGTTTAATTCAAATAATTTACATATTTCGTAAAATCACGAGACACGGTAGTGTCTCGCGCCAAGTATAAGCTAGCTGGAACCGCGCGCGCGAGACCGACCGTGTAGTTTACGCGAGTACGCGAGTTGATAGGCACACAGATTTTCGGACCTCAACAACGGTAGATCCGACGAACTTCTAAGTGCACTCAATCGATAGCTTGGGTACGATTTGCATAATAAAAGTGTTTTTATTTTTTGCTTACGTGCTCTAAGAGCAAAGATATCGCGATGCAAAGTCCAACGTGTCCAATTTTTCCGATATATGATCTTTAAGAAACGTGGTCGTCAACCAAAAAAGTGGTCGGGGAACGTCCTTTTCGTATTTCTGTCGCACGTGACGTTCGTAAGCGCGGCTGAAGGTCGTTCTGCATTAATCGCAAGTAACCAATCACATGAACGCAAGCAGCGCTACTTCCGATCGTAATACAGTCGCAAGGTTTGACCAAATCCAAAATTTGCGTCTCTACGATTTGCGACAGCCAATGAACATCGAACTTCACTGTCATAGTGTCTGTTTGGCTTGGTCGATAGCTCGTTAGTTTCTCGTGTTTCTTGATCGGTTAGAAAATTTTATATTAATAAAACGAGTCATACAGACTGGGATGATGATGATTCTTTGAACGTAAGTGTTCCATATGAAGATGTGGATGAACCGTGATCAACCTTCGTGGATGTCGCAACATTCTCTTCTTTGATTGGTTGTGACTTTACGACTGCAATGTAAAAGTTCAAATCGCAAATTTCTTACGACTTGCGACAATATGGACGTGCCAGCGATTGCTTGCAACTTAATGTAGAACGACCTTGACTAAACTGATGTTACCAACTTACTTACCGAGCGTGGTTGCAAGTTGATACATTTGTCACATTAGAGACTTATTGTGAGATCTTCTCAAGTGTCACTAGCGTGGCAAAAGACTGTGTAACTGATTGTGAGTGTGCGCGATCGGTAACGTATGTTTTGTAAAATGTAAACATAACCCTTGACAGACCTCGGATCGAGATCTCAGTCCGAGAACCGTGTAGTTAATACAATTGCCGTTTTATCATAAATTTGCAAGTTGATTGGCTACACTATTTCTTGGACTGAGGACTCGGACCGAAATTTAACATCGTGAACACAAGATTCTTCTCTCGTTCACTCAAGAGAGCACTCCGACGTCCCAGATTTGCAATGCCGAACGCAACTCTTGTTCGACACAAAAAATTATCTATGTATATTACAAAGTGTTATGGATAAGGTATCCATCTGCTCGTATACAGATAGAGCGGATTCAATTGAAAAGTTTAACTGAAATGTACCATTTTGTTCGGAATAGTTATCGAGTAATTAATTTAAACGTCTAAACGAGTAAGCGCGAGGAAAACCGGACTCTTTAGGCATGTAAAGCGAGAGATAGAACAATGCTTGACATATAATACCGCCCCGGAAAAAACTGTCAAGCAGCGGGCGGCGAGTCTCAGACGATGAGACGCGTAAAGGTCGTTTTACATTAAGTTGCAAGCAATCGCTGGCACGTCCATATTGCCGCAAGTCGCAAGAAATTTGCGATTTGAACTTTTACATTGCAGTCACAAATCGAAGAAGAGAATGTTGCGACATCCACGAAGGTTGATCACGGTTCATTCACATCTTCATATGGAACACTTATGTCCAAAGAATCATCATCATCCCATTCTATATGACTCGTTGTATTAATATAAAATTTTCTAACCGATCAAGAAACACGAGAAACTAACGAGCTATCGACCAAGCCAAACAGACACTATGACAGTGAAGTTCGATGTTCATTGGCTGTCGCAAATCGTAGAGACGCAAATTTTGGATTTGGTCAAACCTTGCGACTGTATTACGATCGGAAGTAGCGCTGCTTGCGTTCATGTGATTGGTTACTTGCGACTAATGTAGAACGACCTTAAACAATCGCTCGCTGTCTGACAATTTTTCAGCGCCGTGCTAATGCCACGCATCGCTTCACTTCTCACTATCAGATGCCTATCGAGTCCGACCTACCGCTTTCCGCTTCGCGTCTATTCGCTCAAACGTTTTATAGAATTACTCGATAACTATTGCAAATTTTACCAAATATTATAGTACTTTTCTGTTCAACCGTTTTACCTGTATACGAGCGGATGGACACCTTATTCGTAACATTCTTTATAAGTATATATACATATATGTATGTACATATGTATGTATGTACACTAGGATTGGTATTCATAGTCAGATCTTAAAAGACGCCAAGTATAAGCGTCATCTAATCAAGCATTATATAATTTAATTATTTGGATATTATATTTTATTAGAAAAAAACATTTTTATCTTCTCTACAAAAGTAATGATATCATCAAATGGCGTCAACTAAACTGAATATTTATACAAACTAGGTACTTTATTATTTTTTATATTAAAATGTTATAGCCAAACAATCGAGCATAAAATCTTATTGGAAGAAATAAAGGAAATAATAATATTAATGAGACCAATTTTTAATACTTATTCCATAAAAATTTAATGCAAATAAACTTAATACAAATAAATATTTTATTAAAAGATCGCCTTTTCTAATTTAATTGTGGGATACATATCGATCCTGATTCATGACATCATTGTTTATTAAAAAAACTTGGCGCTGCTAAACCAAATGTTAATTGCGCTCTTCCTCTTTCCTTACAAAAGTGTTAAACTCTTTCTTTCTTTTGTGCATACGTGTGCGTATACGCGTGCGCGTGTGGGTTATGAAATAGGGATTAGAGGGCAGCCACTTTTGCCCGCTAGGAGCGCTAGGGAGCTGCCGACCAAAGGCGCGTCTGCTAGCCCATAAGCGATTACGGAACTGTTGGAGCTAACACCGTTGTTCGGCAAAATGCCTATGTGCTGCGTGTTTAAATGTTCTAATATGGGTGGACACGAGTTTCCAAAAGACCCAGAGAGAAGGAAAAGATGGGTGATAACTGTAAAACGGGAAAAAACCTACAACGCGCGCGCTGCCGCTGCAGCAGTCAATCTGACGTTAGGTCGGCATCTCGGTGCTGCCATCTGTCCTTAGCTTGTCGTTGCCGGATCCTCATTGTAAGTTTAGATTGTATATTTTGGCGGTTTAGCAGCGCCAAGTATTTTTAATAAACAATGATGTCATGAATCAGGATTGATATGTATTCCGCAATTAAATTAGAAAAGGCGATCTTTTAATATTTATTTCCATTAAATTTTTATGGAATAGGTATTAAAATTAAAAATTTGTTCCATTAATATTATCATTTCCTTTATTTCTCCCGATAAAGTTTTATGCTCAATTCAGTCGGAATGGCTTCCAGATGGTTGCCGCGAAAGCTTGAAAGTCAAGTTTATGTTCTATTGTTTGGCTATAACATTTTAATATAAAAAATAATAAAGCACTTAGTTTGTATAAATATTCAGTTTAGTTAGCGCCATTTGATGATATTATTACTTTTGTAAAAAAGAAACTTTGGAGGGGGGAAGAAAATATAAAATTTTGGTATTCTACAGAATAGGGCCTTTTCCAAATGTTGATATTTTCTTGCGGTTTTCTTGGTAAAAACCTTTGTTGTGACTTCGACAGTGATAATCAATCGGGGGAGCCCGAAAAATATGCACCCTACCTATGTGGAACAGTACAACGGTGGAAGTACATGCGTGGAGACAGTATGTTCCGCCTCCCCTGTGGGGGGGGGGGGCTCCACTTCGTTAAGATATAACCTAACCCAAACTATGTCCGAGGTGTGGAGCGGATCTTGCTTCACGTGGAAAGTCGCAAACCCACGTGGAACAGTACAACAAAGCATGCACTTCCACCGTTGTACTGTTCCACGTGGATTTGCGACTTTCCACGTGAAGCAAGATCCGC
>NW_011967033.1:0-9967 GCF_000949405.1 Vollenhovia emeryi | reverse complement strand
GTGGAAAGTCGCAAACCCACGTGGAACAGTACAACAAAGCATGCACTTCCACCGTTGTACTGTTCCACGTGGATTTGCGACTTTCCACGTGAAGCAAGATCCGCTCCACACCTCGGACATAGTTTGGGTAGGGTTATATTTTAACGAGGTGGAGTCCCCCCGCAGGGGGGGGGGGCGGAATATACTGTCTCCACGCATGTACATACTTCCACCGTTGTACCATAGGTTCCACATAGGTAGGGTGCATATTTTTCGGGCTTCCCCAATTGATTATCACTGTCGGAGTCACAACAAATGTTTTTACCAAGAAAACCGCAAGAAAATATCAATATTCGGGAAAGGCCCTATTCTTTAGAATTACCATGAAAACAATGAAATTGTCATTAAAAAAAGGTAATTATTATAAAATGCATAAAAATAGGGTAAGATTAACAGAAATAAAGGTGTGAACAGGGAAAGAATAATTTGTGATGTTGTGTTTATATTATCTTATAAAATAGCAATTTGCAATGTGCAAACGAGGCGTCTATATTCTTCGCATATAGCTGTACCATTAAAAGATTAAGTAGCTATTATGTCTTTTAATCTTCCTTAAAGTAAAAATGTTAGGTTTTTCAAATTTTTTAAAAATTCAGTTTTGATAAACAAAAACTAAACTTATTGGTCAATGGTGCCCGTCATCGATTTCAATCTATATACCAACAAAAACTGATTGATATCAACAATTTTTTGGTCTTGAAGTATCCTCATCACTAACTTTTTCTCACACAAAGCTATCAAAAAAACTTATGTAAGTTTTAGTAAAATTTTTAGTAACTGAAATTGCTAGGATACGAAAGATTCATTGAATCAAATATTTTGAGTCAAATATGTTAACTTTATTCAAATTAATTGTAATTAGATGTTTGTAATATGAGGGGCAGTCAAATGAAAACCGAACACCCGCCATAACACACAGTCCGCGCGAAAGGTAGCAACACTGTTGTTACGTTTTGATACTGCCATGGATGGATAAGGCCATCAATCCGCCCTATCACACCAGGGGTAATAGCTCGATGGGCCTGTCCTGGGTGCGCATCGTCTTGCAGTGATGTGTGCCCTTCTCGAAATCTCCTATGCCACTCGTGCACACTCGTCAGGGACATGCAGTGTTCACTATACACAGCAGACATGCGACAATAAACTTCGCCTACTCCAGCACCCTCCGCCATCAGAAAACGAACCACACCTCTCTGCTCTTCTTTGCTTGCCTCCATTTGAACAGCTGGACGAACACACTAGACCAGCCCGCGCACAAACAAGGACATAACCCAACAACTGCGTGCACCCATGATGTAAGAAGAAAGGTGTGCTATCGCGCACGACCAATCACAAACACTTCCAAAACGACGCCATATTGGGAAATATCAATCATCAATAGCATCAATGCGCAAGATGTAGATAATTATGCTATACTATCTCAGGAGGAAGATGAAGATAATGAGGAAGATGACGGCTGCGAAGACGAATACAAAAAAGTAATGGTAAATCGTAATCTCTTCGCGGCATTCATGAAAGAAGAAGCACCTCATTATCTTCATTTTCCTCCTGAGATATTAGTTGCTTTCCTTTTACATGAAAACTCAGATAAATCTCACTTGTGACGTCATAACTCAGTTGAATGCATGTTCCTTTTGATTCTTGAAAAGTGAGATTCAACCAGATTTAACTGAGTTTTTGCGCACGATCAAGACCGTGTGATTTAGTGAGTTTAATAGACTGACATTAATGACGTCATATCTGAGTATAAAATACTCACATAACTGAGTGACTCAGTATCACTTGAGTGTAAAAGGAAAGCAGCTAGTATAATTATCTACATCTCGCGCATTGATGCTATTGGTTGATATTTCCCAATATGGTGTCGTTTTGGAAGGCGCAGAAACAAACCAAAATTGGTTCACGGTGAGAGCACACCTTATCTTCTTACATCATGCGTGTACCTGTGAGGTGTCACTATGCAGTTCTCCTACCACAGCGATGGCAGTATCGAAACGTAACAACAGTGTTGCTACCTTTCGCGCGGACTGTGTGTTATGGCGGATGTTCGGTTTTCATTTGACTGCCCCTTATAATATTATAATAACTCAACTGGATTTGTTAGTACATTAGTTCCTGAGTAAAAACTGAGAGAGAGAGAGAGAGAGGGGGAGGGGGGAGGGAGAGAGAGAGGGGGGGGCGAATACAACAATAGATGAGAATATTTATCATCAGTTTATCTTAATGGTGTTCACTAAAGCCAACGACACATGATATTACTTTTCCTACTGGACTGCTTGCGAGAGCCAATCAAGTTTTAAGTCATCTGATCTAAAATACTGCATCCCTATTGGCTCTGACAAGAAATCCAGTGGGGGGAAAAATAGCATCGTTTGCCGTTGGCTTTAGTATTGAGATACTATCACTTTTCTTAACATAAAAATATAATTAAACTTGAGTTGTTTAACTTAGGAAGTTCTTAAAATATTATTTTTATTAAAAGTGAAACATGTTATCATTTTAAAATGAAATAATTTGCAATTTGAGTAGCTTTTTGTCGCCAATGGTAATAAACCAAGGGAATTTTTTTTTAAATTGACCAAACTGGCAAAATTGATGTTTATTTTAATCACTATGTTTCGACCTCTTTATCGGGTCCTTCTCAAGTACCAGAAGTTCCAGATATATTATGAATTTGCTACCACAGACTCATGAACCCATTCTGTTTCAGCATAAAATTAAAACGTTCAGTCAACTTTAGGTAATTTCCTCCATATACATACTAATGAATCTATATTGTTCTATGTTGCGGTTTGAGCACTTACAATGTTTCCAGAATGTACTTGAGAAGGACCCGGTAAAGAGGTCGAAACGTCGTGATTAAAATAAACATCAATTTTACCAGTTTGGTCGATTTTTTAAAAATTTCCCTTGGTTAAATAATTAAATGTAAAAGGTAAAAGTGCATAAACACGGAACCAGCCCCAATGACCTTAACCCTGACATATGTTGTCAAGGCCACCCCAGTCACCCTCCTGAGTGACCCTTAGAAGGTTTTAGCCATCGCTTGTTGTTTGTTAATAAGATGTTTAAAAAACAATGTCAACGAATTATATGTAATTTTCAGACACAAATATTAAAAATTTTGAAAAATGTTTTAAACAAACGCTGTAAATCTCTTCAAAATATGCATTTTATTTCCTATTAATTTTTACTGTACGAGTGATAGTTATCGAGAAAAATGATTAAACATCTTAGACATGGTTTGGGTAAATATGATTTTAAATCATAATAGAAATGCTTATGATATAGTCATACTGGATCTTTGTGCCTAGTATTTTTACGTTTTTATTCATGTTCGCTCAGACACCTTTCCCAGATAGTAGGGAGACAAGATTCGAATCTTGACTGAGGTAATATTTTCAGCAATAAATTGTTTACAGATTGTTTCTAAAAGATGCTTAATCAGCATCATTATTGAATTGATCGTTTAATTAGGTATGTTATTTCGATTTTAGCTTAATACTGCGTTTTAAAATCGATAAAGGTATGCGCGCATTTACTATGTTGGATAAAGATATATACCCAAAAATATTAGGCACGAAGATCCAGCATGATCGTCATAAGTCTTTCTTTCTATTATGCGATTTATGTAAATGTTGAAATTTTGTATGTTGAATTATTGTAAATGTTGAACAGGTGAGTCCATAAACAGCATGATATTCTTTGATAAATATGTGTTTTAGCTACAATAAACTTATTAAAGATAAGTCCATCTTATTATCCAATTGTTATTTTAGTTGATATTATCGAGAGTTTAACTTATTAATTTTATTAAAGATACTTAAGCCAACGGTACACAATATATTTTTCCTACTGGATTGCTTACGAGAACCAATAAGGATGCACAGTGTTTTTTAGATCAGTTTTAGATCAGGTGACTCAAAGCTAAATCCTGATTGGTTCTCGTAAATAATCCAGTAGGAGAAATAGTATCGTGTGCCATTGGCTTTAGTATAACATTAAAATAATGATATTATAATATTATAAAAATCATATGAGATTTCAGAAGTTATAAAATGTAAAAAAATGAGAGAGAAAGAGAGAGAGATAGAGGGGGAAAAGAACAGTCTACAAATTGTAATATAATTCAATACCATACCTGCGAATGTGTTATATGATACGTGCACAGTTGATTTTGCATTTCCACAGCTTGACAAAGTAAAGAATGAAGTCTGCGTGGCGGTAACATAATGGAGGGTGGTAGGAATCGCTGCAGTCTGTCCATAAGCGCAGCCCTGGAGGCTGGCCCTTTGCCATCCCAGCCTGCACGTGTCTGTCAACAAGTGTCCATTTGCTAGTGATCAAATTTTCAGTTGTAAATTAGTTTCAACTATGTCTTAAGAATGAGAAAGCTTCAGTTTTTGTAGGAACATTAGTACAAAACACCCCTAGTTGAATAGAATACCGTTACCTCTGTTTGTTATTTAAAGCAAATATTTGGAATACCTGTAACTCGTCACGTCCACTGCACATCATAAATAAAGATAACTGATGAACACGACCGGTATTATGGCCCAAGGGTGTAAGCTCATTGCGCAGTACATGTAATGCATCAAACACCATACCTTCTTCTAAATATTCTAAATATTTTTGTTCTAGCAATAAGAACTTCATCTCCTGTAAATAAAAAAGATATTGTTTGAATTATTAATCAAATAATTTATTTTTATTCTTTACTTGTTATATCCTGATAATTATAACAAAAAATATAATAAATAGTAAAATATTTTTAGCTATTAATAAAAGTTTGTCCATATATCTTTAAAATTGTCTTTTTTCCTTGTCATTATTTAATATTTAAATGTAGTTCAACATCATGTATGTATATAAAAAATATTGTAACTTTGGAACAAGAATTTATTATTCTATATTTCTTCAAAATTGACGAAATTATATTGTAAAGTTATTATTTAAAAAGACTGAAGTTTTATATTTGTGGATTAAATTAAAAATAATTAAAAATTTTTATGATTTAAAATACTTCCGAAAAGAACATTACTATACAGTTAAATCTTCTAAGAAGTTAGATATGTACAGTTACAATACTTTCAGTGTCAAGTTGTTTATATTTTGTTATTATTGAGCCAATGTCAAATAATGTTTACGTATTTGATTGTTCATATAAATGTTAAAAACTATATACCAATACAATTTCCAATTTTAGATGTTACAGAGTGTTTTTTTAACTTGAGACTGCAAAACTTCTGGAAAAAGAAGCATTGTACGAAAAAATGTTCCAAATAAACCCTCAATATTTTCGAGGGGGCCATTTCATTCCGAAAAAGTTAGCTGCCTACCGCCTCCCCTGGAAGTGGGGCGGAGGATAGTTTTGAAATCTTAAATGGGAACCCCTATTGTTTATTATATTACCTTATGTTATTAATTAATATGAACTTTTGTCTGAAACATTTATTTGCCTAATACTTTTTGAGATATTTAAGAGAAAATTGATAACTTTTTCAATATTTAGCTTATATCTCGATAACTGTTTGTCAGAGGGAAAAGTAGTACAGGACTTTTTTACTTGATTTGGTCTCAGGAATATGCTGTTGGAATAGTGATCCAATTATTGAAAATTTTGTGTATTGTAACAGTACACAAAATTTACATGCACAAAAATTTGAAAATTGCCCCCTCGAAAATATTGAGGGTTCATTTTGAACATTGTTTCGTACAATGCTTATTTTTTCAGATATTTTGCAGTCTGAAGTTAAAAGAACTCACCATCTATATATATATATATAAAACAAAAATATAAAGATACATAATATTAACATAATTGTTTAAATATATACCATATGTATAATAAAAATAATAAAAATAATTTTAAAATAGAAATATTTACATATTTCTTTTTAATTCTTAATAGAGTATATCAATTAGTATGATCAAATTTTACATTAAAAAATGCACTATTAGCACAATTATCAGTTATATGAAGAAAAAAGATTTACCACTAAACTCTGGTTTGCACTATTTAAAAAAGACTTAAGTTCATTGAGGTCATGGTCTGCTTTATTCCAATCACCGTCCATAACGTGTTGCCTAAATTTCGCCGCAGCAGGATGATCTAGCCGACAGCCCGATTCTTGCATAAGCAAATCTGCTGTCCGACTAAAAATAATATTTCCATTACTTTTACTTACTATTAATTAAAAATTATAATTTCTGATCTTAATATTTCATCTCATTAAGAATTTATGTAAGATCCTTTAACATTTATTTATAAATAAATGTATATAAAATACATATTTTATCTATGTCAAAGTTACTAAATAATAATAGATATTAATGTTTATTTTTTTATTACAGAAATTTAAAAAATTAAATTATACCTTTATTTAAAGCATTTATTTATATTAAGATATTTCAATTTTGTTTTCAAATTACCTGCCATTATAAGGTAAATATTATTGCTATGTATCTGTATTTCAAAGTTCTATCATTAGCTCTTTTCTATTGTATGAATAAAATTCAGGTAAGGCAAATGTTATTTTTTTGACAAGTACGAAGTAATAATAAAAATTTATTAATTATATAATTAATAACATGCGTGTGCAGAGCTTGGTATTTTTCTTAAAAGATAGATGAACGTTGTCTATTATAAGATAGGATTTTAATATGAAATAGTAAATTTTCTATGTCCAAATTCAATCGCAAATCGTTTTTGGCAACAATTACATCTAACAATCAATTTTCCACTAAACAGATTTCACTCCAAGGGCCATAAATTCATGGTATAACCAACAGATAGTGTCTAGTAATTTAGCAAAAACTCCGCTATCTCATACCAGGAGTCTATCTCGTAATAAGGGACCTTCCTCTACCAATACAGATGATGTAGCTACTATCTGTATCTGTATATTTCTCTGGAAAAATATTTCAGTGCATCTCGCACCTATATCTAAATTGAATAAATGTAACTTGCATGTATCTGCATCTCTTCACTAAATCCATTGAAAATATATCTTGTACCTGTATATCCGATGAAACAACTCAAGATACCAAGCTCTGTACATATATATATATATATATATATATATAGGTCTATGTTTATATACACATACGGACACATTCTAATCTTAATACACTATAAAAAAACACAAGTGTTTATTGATTTAAAAAATAATAGCAAACTATATTCTTTTTCAAACTGAGCTGTTTCAACTGGGTGGATGAAAGTATTAAAAACTTGAACCAACAATGTACGTACTCTAAGCCGACTGTCTTTAAGTGTTGCCCGATAAGCCTCACAATGTCCTGGTTAGTTTTGTCCATTATTTTTGGTGGTCCCAAACTCTGATTTATGTCTCCGTTCACACCGTTAATATCACTATCCGATTCCGGTAACAGATTACCATTGGCATGAGGCCCACCAGAATCCGCCTTGGCTCCATTCTGTTGCAGTCCAGAAGATACACCACCGTTTGAGGCCTGCTGTTGCATTATGCTGTCGTGCATACTGGAATGTCACCCACAGCGGCAATAATATTATCGTAGCGCTAACTAGCATTTTAATAAAAACTATTTTCTGACAATCTTGAGGAATTAAAAAATTACAGTAAATTGTATTTTAGTTTAAAAGAAAAGAGAAAGTCAAGCTTATTAATGACAACTTTTAATACTTTGGACGAAGTGAACCCTGCAAAGAATATTTGGGCGTATAAAAAAAAGGGGCGAAAAAAAAGAGTGTAAAACGCTGCAACGACTCCGGAATCGCGAGACACGATTTGCGGAGTAAAATCTCACAGACACGCTCGCGTTGAAAAGTACTCGAAATTCTTGTACATTACCGATAATTATCCATGTCCGGACTGGGGGAGTGGTGCTCGTCCGCTGGTCGTAGGGTAGCCGGTACAGAACTACGGGACCTTTTGCGCGGTGGCGGAGCGAGTCCACCGTCGTCCGACTCGCTGCTCGAGGCCAGGCTTATGCGCGTACCGCCCCGTTTTTTACACTATTATTGTCCCCCGGGGATAACCGTTGGCGAATAATGGCACGGACCTGGGGCTGGGGTCGGGGTGGTAGCACGCGCGCAGCCACGATTGCTGTTAGGAGCGAAAAAAAGAGCCTGGCCTAGCTTTCCCCCCGTTTCTTTCTCTCCTCTCGCCACTTGTCGCGTCGGATCTTAAAAACGTTCGCGTCTCGCCCGGGTCCGTTGGCGCGAGCCAGCCACCGTCGCTATCCCCGCCGTTCCTGCCAGCCACCGCGGAACTCGATGATAGTGCGACGCGGAGAGAAACTGGGATCTGTCTGCCAAGACCAATGTGAATTCAGGGAACAATGACTGCAACACAGCTGATACTTGTTTGGATCCGTCGTTTACGTCACGTCGTACTCTTCTTTGCGGATAGATTGGCGATCGTCGCGCCTACTACATCCGCTCATTACGTACACGGACTATTCAGTCGTTCTGCTGACTTCGACTTTTTCGGGTTTCTTTGTCCTCGGTAAAGCCACGATCTCTCGTCGTACACAGTTGCGACACCGAGCGTCAGCACCTTTCATGTAGATGGCTCCAAGTCATGTGATCGGTCGCCATTTTGGAAATTGTACACGCGCTTAAATTTGAGTGTTTCTAATTTAAATCACAAGGATAATTTCTGTAGTAAACAAAATGATGAAGTAAACGGATAATTTATTAAGCGATTCTTATTTCAAAATCATCTTAAGTGTTGTCTCAAGATGCTAAAGCTGGGTTTACATTGGATGTCGTAAGTCGTATCGGAAGAAATTGACCAATCACAGTTCATTAGGCTGGGTCTACATTGGGTGTCGTAAGTCGTGTCGGAAGAAATTGACCAATCACAGTTCATTATTCTCCTTATGATCGAAGAATAATGAACTGTGATTGGTCAATTTCTTCCGACACGACTTACTACATCCTATGTAGACCCAGCCTTAGTCTTCTTACGGTCGAAAAATAATGAACTGTGATTGGTCAATTCCTTCCGACACGACTTACTACATCCTATGTAGACCCAGCCTAAGGCTGATGGCAGACAACTATCCGTAAGCGCTTAAGGCTGACGTAGCCGTAAACTTAGGGCCGTAGCCTAAGAATATACATATAATATGGCTGCCATAATTCTCGACTATGATTGGTCAATTCGTTTACTGCTTACGTCTTATTGCTTAAGGCCGTTTGTGTGCCACGGCCCTTAAGGTAAGGCAGAGAAAAACATAAGCCGTAGAACACGTGTTCCTTACGGCTTATGTTTTTCTCTGCCTTACCTTAAGTTTACGGCTACGTCAGTCTTAGTCCCAGTCTACAATAGAGATTTAAGCCCTAAGCCTTAAGAAATTGACTAATCACAGTCGCGCATTCTACTCATACTTGACCGTGATTGGCCAATTTCTTAAAGCTTAGGGCTTAAATCATCTATTGTAGACTGGGACTTAAGCGCTTACGGAACTGACGTAGCCGTAGACTTAGGGTAAACGTAAGTCCTTAAGCGCTTACGGATGGTTGTCTGCCATCAGCCTAAGGCCCGGTTTCACCAACGCGAGTTAATCTAATCGGTCGGTTAACTTGACAGGGTGCCAACATAAAACTTCTTTATTAACCAAGAAAATAGGTTAATAAAGAAGTTTTATGTTGGCACCCTGTTAAGTTAACCGACCGATTAGATTAACTCGCGTTGGTGAAACCGGGCCTAATACGGCCACAGTATAACCACAGTATAACCACAGTATAACCAGTATGGGCACTCTCTGGATGTGTTCGAAAATGGATTTAGTTACTGCCAGTGAAAACAGTATAGTTGGTAGCAATGAAAATTACTGGTGCTGCGTTTTTCGCACGCCAGTAAAGTCAGTAAGGCTGGGTCTACATTGGATGTCGTAAGTCGAATAATGAACTGTGATTGGTCAATTTCTTCCGACA
>NW_011967032.1:142219-144420 GCF_000949405.1 Vollenhovia emeryi | reverse complement strand
CTCTCTCTCTCTCTCTCTCTCTCTCTCTCTCTCTCTCTCTCTCTCTCTCTCTCTCTCTCTCTCTCTCTCTCTCTCTCTCTCTCTCTCGTTCTCGTCATTCCATCATCAGAGATGGAAATTTCATTACCGGCGTAGAGGGAGCGTTTCCCCGCGAGTAATCGCTCAATCTGCCGCTCGTTGAAAAAAAAAGTTTCTTCCTCCCGACGCGAGCGGATAACGAACGGATCGCGGGGAAATAGGTGGATGATGAGGACGGGCCGCGGCTGACCCGACCGTGGCTGGTACCACCACCCAATATCAGCCTCCGTTTCACCGAATAATCTACCTAGCGGCGGGCGACTCCGACTCCCACGACCAGCTGGCTCTCGACGCGATCGGCCGCGTTCGTCCGCGTTCGGCCCGCGCCCGCCCCTCTCCCTGTCGCGTTCGCTCGGCGGCGACGCGCAGCGCGCCGCGCGCTCGCTCCAGTCCGCCGCGAGCCGTCGGTCGGGAAGTATCGTTCCGTCTTTCCTCCTCCGAAGTCTCCTCTCTCTCTCTCTCTCTCTTTCTCTCTCTCTCTCTTTCTCCGCCTGTTGTTTTCCAGCTCGATTTCCTGCGCGAAGTTTGGGAATGTGTCCCGCGCGACCTCGTTGAATGTCAGTGAGTCGTTGGTAGCGAGCCAGAACAACAGGTGAGCGACTCGTACGAGCCGATAGCACTAAGGCAAGAGAGCGAAACGTGCCGCGAATGTCTTCGGAGCGGTGAATCGCACGACGGCGATTTCTTTTCGATCGGCGTACACCGCTTTGAGGCAAAACGCCCGGGTTATTCGGTCACGATACGGATGACGATAACTACATCGATCTCTCTCTCTTTCTCTCTCTCTCTGTGCACGTACGTACACGCGAGACTGTCGCTTTATGTAACGCGAACATTTCTGCGAGAAATCCGTCATTGTATGCGGAGCCGTGAAACCGATGTTAACAGATTATTGTTCCAACAACGTGCCGTGGTTACGTCGGAGCTATCGACATCCGGCTTGTTCGCGCCAGAGCGCGAGATAGTCGGACGCACGTCATTCGCACGTGCGAAATCTTCTTGATTAGATTTAATTACGGTGGCGTAGTTCCCATCGCGCGCGGCGCGGCGCGGCGCGACGATTCGAAAGTCATCGACACGAATGCGAGCCGCGCGAGATAGAGACGGCCGGTCCCTTCCATCCGTGACGCCCAACTAATACGCGAGCTAATCTCACGGTAAGAGGCTTTATAATTAACGGCTAATTGTCCGTTCGTTCTCGCGAAATCGGCTCGGAAAAGCTCCGCGGCCGGACCTGGAGAACGTGGGATAAAATAGGTTACTCCGCTCTCCGCGCGCGAGTGAAAACGCGCGCGCGTGCGAGCGCGAGCGCGGCCGCGATCGGGCCTGCTCGGACGCGAATAGAATCACTTTCTTACGTTGCCGAGCCCGATCGGCACGAGCGATCGTGAGCGCGCGAGCGAGGGACCCGCGAGGAACGAAATCGTGGCGAGACGGACTCGCGCTTGGCTTTTCAGTGAAATCCGCAAATTACGGGCGCGGACGCTCCACTTTTCCTTACGGGGCGCCTCGCCGTTTCGTCGATTACTTTCTTACTGCGGGCAACAACACGATCGAGGGCCTCTCCGCCTCGTACCGGGGATCGATCTTCAGCTCGGCCGGTCGTCGCGAGTTTCTTCGCCGCGCCATTAAAGGTCTTATCCGTGATGGGCATTGAACGCGAGTTCCGCGTAGACCCTGTCGCTCCGTATAGAAGTCGGGTCTCTGTCAGCGGCCGAACAATGGCAGGACCGTACAATCGGACATGGGGAAATCGGTTACTCTATCTCTCTCTCTCTCTCTCTCTCTGTAATTGTGGCAAATTACACGACGGCACGAAATATTTGTATCTGCGATCGTTTTCATTACTGCCGGCTGCACCCACAGAAAAAAATTCCGGATCCAATGCTATTACACTTGAATGTATCATAAAATAGGATCGACGTAGCGCCAATCCTATTTATTTTAGAGAAAGGAATGGTTTAATCTTGAAAATGAAAAATTGTTAAATCTAGAATAAAATGATAGTACGTGTCGTCGTTTGTCGAATATCGCGGTGTGAACTTCGTGCGTTGTAAGTTGGAGGAAAAATTCATTCTAAACTTACACTTATACAGGGTGTCGGATTCGATATGGACGACTCT
>NW_011967032.1:129654-140936 GCF_000949405.1 Vollenhovia emeryi | reverse complement strand
ATAAGTTACTCTTGTCTCAATATAGTAAGTCAATCCCGTTTAATTCGACGGGGGAGAATTATTGTTTTTATTTTGATATCGTCCTATTTTTATACTAAATGAGGTTGCGAGAAATATAAATGCGTCAAGAATATTTTTGTCTCGGTAACAGAAATCTTTTCTGAAGGGGGGGGGGGTATGCGTTTTACCGAAACGAACTCGTTGTTATCGATATTCTCGATAATCACAACATCTTTCGATGTCGACTTTTCTTGCCCGTCTATTTACGTCGCCCGTAAACTGTAGTCAGAGATCTAAAGTTGATGTATCAGGCAAGGAATCAACAGGTGGTCGTGTCCCGAGAGGATGGATCTATGGGAGAAATTTCCTATTTCATTTGTACATTAAGATATTTAGAAGAAGCGATCGTGAATTCGATCGAAATATCATCGGTCTTTGTTCGACTACCACCTGTTGAAACAATCCACCGAGAGTATCGTGCCAGGCAGTGGGTGCGAACACGAGGAGACAGCTTCTTCCAGTCGGGGGGGAAAACCGCTGACCAAAATCTCGTACACCAATAACTTTTCTTTCTCAGTGCATCTATTGTAGACCGGAACCGTGGAGGAAACCACTGAGGGTATCGTGGTGTACATATTTCAGGCATTACTGGTCATTACTAGGCATTTTTTTGGGCATTAGTTTGAGCATTAGGCCTTGCTGGGGGATTATGAAGATAAAATAAGAGATAAGATAAAATATGATAAAACAAAATAAATAAGTGATGCCCATTGGGCATTAGTGGGCATCACTTTGTCTTTATTATCTTATTTTATCTTATTTGTTTTGTTTTTTCATATTTTATCTTATCTCTTATTTTATCTTTCTAATCCCCCAGCAAGGCCTATTGCCCAAAAAATGCCTAGTAATGACCAGTGATGCCTCAAATATGTACACCACGATGCCCTCAGCGGTTTACCCCTCGGTTCCAGTCTACAATAGATGCACTGAGAAAGAAAAGTTATTGAAATGACCAAGTACGTTTATTCTGCAGTATTTCTTCGGTTCAAGTATATGCTTCTAAGTTAAACATACAGTGATTTATGGAAACACATATTTTTATGAATAGACGAATATTTATACGAATTGATAAATATTTGGCTGGCAGCCCGTGATCGCCGCATATATTTGAGTCGAGAAAAATTTCTTTTTATCTCAGTGTGATTTAAGCCCCCGAGAAATGGACCAATTACAATTGAAAGTGAGAATACTCGACCGCGCTTGGCCAATTTCTCAGGGCTCAGGGCTCAAATTGTTTATTGTGGACTAAGACTTAGGTCGCGAGAGGCTTATAGCTGACTGTACTGAAATTCTTCTTATGAAAAGTACAAGAAGTAAGGCCCGACAACTGTCTGGCGCTGTGTTCTCAACACCTTCCGGTGCACGGGATGGAAGTCGTTAAGATACTTAGATGTTATCTAACGCTAGATATATTTAGACAATACGTATTACAAATTTATATGTTTATTTTATTGTGACGTTAGAGTGATTCTGCCGTGCATTCCACCCGCGCGCCATGTGCACCATTAATTTCACTCACTCTTAGTGGGCTGATTTGAGCGACGATATATATTTATCATAATTACGCGCACTTAGCCGCCCAGCGCTGATAACGGCGCGCTGTCGACAATAACTCCGGCTACAATTAGCTGTCCGCGACGACTAAAAGATAGCGACTCCGTTTCTCACCCCGTTTTCTCGCGAGTGCAATTAGATGCAGCCACTGGAAGAGTCGCCCAAGCATCTCGGAAGTAACAGTATCAGTTTTTACAAGGCCGTCTCGTCCGCCGGCTGCCCTCCGGGGGCATCAAAGGCCGTGCCACTCGCTACAGCGTGTCTCAAAAGTCACGGGCGACCTGTCCCTTGATTCCAACTGGTTGATTCCGCGCCCACAGTAAAAAAATGTCCGGATCCAATGCTATTACACTTGAACGTATTATAAAATAGGATCGATGTAGCGCCGATCATGTTTATTATAGAGAAAGGAATAATTTAATCTTTGAAATGAAAAATTTGTCGTCTTTTGTCGAATATCGCGGTGCCAATTTCGTGGAAGCCAACTTGTAAGATGGAGAGCAAATTTATTCTAAACTTACATTTACATAAGTTACTCGTGTCTCAATATAGTAAGTCAGTCTTTTTTAATTCGACAGAGGAGAATAAGAACTATTGATTTTATTTTGACGTTGTCTCATTTTTATACTAAATGATTGTGAGAAACATAAATGCGTCAAGAATATGTTTCGTCTCGGTAACGAAAATCCTTTCTGAGGGTGCGCTCTTCGAATCGCAAGGGTCGCGTATAACTGCGGACGATAAATACGAATATCGAAAGGAATCTTCTCGTTGGGTGGCGATAATAATACCTGACTTTGGGCTGTTCAAGTCTTCTCGCTGTCGAACGAATTTTATTGTCATTACTCATAAAGTAATAAATTGTTTTAAACCCTCGCCGTTTGTCGCGCGTGGGCATTTCTGCATTTCATTTCAAGAATACATCGTAACGCGCGTATTGTAAATCGCTGCGATAATTTAGCATACGTTTGCAAGTCGATGCTACTCGCTCGCGAGTCCGTTTTTTTTTATTGTTCGCGCAAGATTGCCGAGGAATGCGGCACTCGTACGGCTCGTTACGATGCAGCTGAATCGAGAGCACCGCACGATCTTATCGCAAGTTACTTTAATTTTTCGAAACAGCGATTGTCGCCTTTGACGCAACGATGCAACAAAGATCCCGTCTCGAGCAAAGGCTATCGATCTGCCGCTATTTTTGCGACGAGCATAGGTTCGAAAAGTATTATTGAGCGCGGGGACCGCTAATTCCTTGAGAGATCCGCGGGTTATCAGCAGCCGAAAGTCTTTCCTACACGAGAGACACTCGTATTAAAAATCAACGGCAATCGATACAAACGTGCCGAGGCCGATAGAGGCTCGGGATCGAGCGCGACGTGACTTCTTTTTGGAAACTGATTCAGCCGTGCCTTATCTCCTCGAGATGATCTATGGGAACGGAAAAAAACAAGAAAACTACCGAACACGCGTCGAACGAGCGAAGTTTACGATGCGCTCGAGGCTGCACCCACAGAAAAAATTTCCGGATCCAATGCTATTACATTTGAATGTATCATAAAATAGGACCGATATAGCGCCAGTCATATTTATTGTAGTTTAATCTTAAATGAAAAATTCTAACATCTAGAATAAAATGGTGGTATGGTTCGTCTTTTGTCGAATATCGCGGTGCCAATTTCGTGCGTTGTAAGATGGAGGGAAAATTGATTCTAAACGCAAGAATATATTAAGTTACATCTATAATAAGTCACTCTTGTCTCAATAGAGCAAGTCAATCTTTTTCAATTCGATAGAGAAGAATAAGAATTATTGATTTTATTTTGATATTGTCTTATTTTTATACTGAATGAGATTGCGGGAAATATAAATGCGTCAAGAATATTTTTGTCTCGCCAGCAGACATCCTTTCCGACAGTGCGCAAGGATCTTGAAATTTTACGACTCGCTCCGGCCGTGACTTTGTCAAAGTCGAAACTATCTCTAGTGCTATTTGCGTACGTTCGCGTGTAAGTTGTACCGACGACGTGATCCGCGGTGCGAGACAAACGGAATCCGGCCACGGGGGAAATTCTATAAACGTAAAAGTTGTCTGCAGTTTTATCTGAGAGATACGTGCGTTATCGAGAGACGCGGCAGTGTTTCTCGCATATCTCCGAGAAACCTGGCAGTTTATCTTTTCTGGAACGGAGTAATGTTTCGGGAGATACGGCCGCACTTACGTTCACGCGAGAGACATGTGCTAGGTAATTTTCTTGCAACGTCACGTCGCTTTTAGAGCTTACTTGATGCCGCAATTATACGCCAGGATCAAACCCATTTAAAGCGCGAGGCGCATCCAACCTGCGTGTGACAGCTTCAAGTCGTATTCGTCAATTAGCACATGCACAGCTGCATTGTCGTGCCGTGAGAACCGGGATTTACATTAAAACGGTACGCACCCGGGATAACACGTGCGTAAGAAAAGAGAGAAAAAAGAGCATCGCGGCGCATGCCGACGTTTTCTTTAAATTTATCCTCACATAAATCTTGTTTCCGTTATCAGCGACGCTACGATCGATTTATATACGTGCGATTTTCTCTCGCTCGTCAGACGCGATTCAACATTGTTCCGGAAGCGGAAAATTCTCCGTCGGTGCATCCTGCGCACGTAATGTATATACAATAGAACATTTTACGTTCGGCATGGGAATATTAGACGCCGGTTTCTTTTCGCTTGTTACCTGGGCATTGTACCCACAATACGTTACCGGCGTAAGCGCTGTGGGATAACACGCGCATTATGCTCAAAGGCAGATGTCGAGCGAAAGGAACAAGAAAACGCTCGAAATGCTGAGAATCTTAATGAACGCGGGTATCAAATGGCATTGATGAGCCGAATGAAAATAGCTCGGGCGCAGGATACACGGCAAGGAGACACGAAACTCGTTGCAAAGTGCAGATTGAACCCACTACTCGGGAATGAATGTCCGACAAAAGTAGTGCGGGATAAATGGAAACGCGTTTTTATCTCGAGCGAAAACTTCTTACGACGAGCGGAAGGTTAAAGCTGTCGCCGATGGCTGACCATGTGGGTCGCGACCCACAAGAATTTTTTTTTCTTCTAAACAGCACAGCGCCGAAGGCGTCACAGGCACCCGGGAGAAAGTACGACCGGCGACCATTTTCTAATTGACCGCGTCCGCCGGAAAAATAGAGTTTACCTCGTTAAACGTCACAGTCATTCCGCGGCGATTAGTACGCGGCCCGTAGATTCATCGGCTAATAGACTCGCGCGAAGAAACCCGCGCGAACTTAATGCGCTTTTCCAACGTCATCCTTTCTATGCAAATCGAATTTTCACTCGCGCGCGCGAGCCCGCGCTATCGAACGGATCTTTTTGCGTTCCACTCGCCGCGGATCACGCTCCGGGGGATTTGCTTTTATTTTTCGAATGAAAGTCCTCCATGAAAGGATGTTTCCAATAATATCTCTGGCACGACTCTCTCTCGAGTTCGCCGTTCTAAGAAATTGAATTTTATTCCAATCAAATTGTTTTTCTCACGAATCGAGCCGGAATAGATCGTTTATTACTTTTGGACATTTTTATATTATTTAATACAAAAAATTCTGATTAAGTTTTCTGTATTTTAATTTAGTTCTATATATAAGTAAAATATGTAATGATATAATATTTTGAGAGACATGTAACGTCATAATATGACATAATACATGTGTAGTACATAATATGTATATGGAACGGATTTTCTCTTAAAATTCACCCTGAAAATCATGTAATCGTGGAACGATATAGTATTTTGAAGAACTTTATAAGAGTTTTTTGAAATTTTACCATACATTTTACTAGCCAAATACAAACTAAGTTTAATTACTAGATACATTTTATTGATTCCCCGTAGGGTTACAAGGCGTTTTTGAAGGGACGTGCCCAAACCTCTTATAACACCTCTCTCTATATCCACTTCTCTATGTGGCGATCGAACGAAAAACCAACAATGTTTTGTTTGGTTTTGAACCCAGGTCTTCGGATTACCAGACTAGCGCACAATCCTCTGCGCCACGATCGTCACAGTTTATTACTAATAAAATGTACGGTAAAAGTTCAAGAAACTCTTATAAAATTCTTCGAGAGGCATTTTGAAGAACTTTATAAGAGTTTTTTTAATTTTACCATACATTTTACTAGCCAAATGCAAACGAAGTTTAATCACTAATAAAATGTATGGTAAAAGTTCAAGAAATTCTTATAAAATTCTTGGAAATGTCACCGGGACTACACGATTTTCAGGATAAATAAGAGGAAATTCTCTCCGCGTGTAATCTGAAAAACTTCGACATCCGCACGCAAACCAGCGGAGCGAGATTTTCGCTAAGGCAGAACCGACTCCGATTTCGTCATAGACAAGGGAAGAGAAAGAACGATGGAGAAACGCGACTTTTGATGCGCTCGGTACAGCGCTTCGGATGGGCACCCCATCGATCCCGACCGCCGACCGGATCTACCATAGGCGAGGCAGAGATTGAATTAACAGCGATACTAATTGGCCACCGGCACCGCCGATGGGTGGCCAGCAGCCGCAGCCGCAACGCCAGCGAGACGCGATTGTCTCTCGTTGACGGTGGGGGAGTTTCACCTTGAAACGTTATGCAACCCGCCGCTTCAACCGTATGCATCGGCCGTACGCATATATACGCCGGGGTTAGACGCACGCTGAACGATTCCGCGCCCATGTCCTGCGTGTTTAACAGCCGTCTAATGGTGCCAGTGTCGTCGGGCAATTACAAATTCCGCGAAAGCGCTTCTCTCGCCGCGCGTGCATCTGTTCGTCGCGCTTTTCCGCGCGCGGAAACTCGCGACGCGACGACGCGACGCAACGGTCGCCCGATGGAGCAATTAGACGAGCGACATTTACGTTGGTCATTAAAATGTGCGGGAGAGGGGGAGAATTCGCTTGAACCTGATCCTGTCGCTGTTGGATTAATGGCGAGCATATGCCGTTGAATAGTTGGGATGTTTATCCTTACACGAGAAGAATTTCAAAGACTGAATTGTAATATGTGACGATAACATTGTGATAATGATATGAATTGTACGATACAATTGTCGTAATTAGGAGGACGCTCGACAAAAGATTCGGTTGACGTCGAAATTGGCATCAGTGAAAGTTGTCGATATTTGGCGCAGAGGGAACGTGCATGATTATTCATTATTCATGACGCGAATTGTCCCCGGTAACCGTATACGTTAATGATTTGCAAATGGGCCGGCGATTTAAATGGTGTCGACTCAAAAGCGCATTGGTGCGTGTTTACTGCCGCTTTGTTGTGTCGATTCTCTGATCTATTCGCGAATCCGTAGTCGTTGACAATTCAAACTTGTAAGCAAAACTCACCGACATATCAAACGAGAACCTCGTGTTAATTTGAATCGCGTTTCTTTTCTAGGCCGGTCGTGTTTCCTTAATTATCTGTATCGAGTATCAATGAACTGGAATTGCACTCGGTAATTTAATAATACTGCACTCCCGGAAGCACGTATAAATCTTACGTTTGTCTGAGGAATCGAGGATAACAGCCCGATTAAGAAAATGAGCCGTAATAATAGCTTCGACGTTTGAATCATAACCGAAGGTTCTCAACTTCTTGTTCTCTTTCTCCTTTTCCTCTTTCTTTTATATTATTCTTCGAGAAATGACGCTTCCCTCTCGAAGCGCGTATCTCGTCCTTGGCCATCCGCTTGGATTTTGTAATCTCCTTTGTTTATCCGCTATTCTATTGAAAGAGCGAAGTCCGAATGTCGTAAATTAAATTATTTTGCCTGAATTATTTTTATGTGACTTGATGATGCGGCGTTCAATTTTCGCGTCGTTTATCACTCGGCTATTTTTCACGCCTCAAGTAATAGCGTCATTAACGTATATATCGCTATCCTTGAATCCAGTGTGTCTCGTAATACCACGTGCAGCTTCGCACGCATCCCAACGTCCAACGACGCACGCGTGTTTATTAGCATACGTTTTTTGCGACGCATCTTTCCGATTGGACACCTAATGGATTGTCTCGCTTATTATTATCCGTGATGGGCAGCAACTCTTGTCGCATAAACACGATTCTGTTTCGATAAACGAGCGTGTCAGTTAAATTTCACAAGCGCGTTATCAAACTGTTATTCTCCGATTTTGTATAAATTGCAAAGGACATTAGAAACAGCGGTTACATGTACCTACATACGTACGTCTATAAACAGTACAGTGAGCGTGTCGGTACACTACGTGTCAATTTAAGAGCTACGATGACTAATTAACCTTGACGTCGCTTGTTCATTCGTGCAAATGATATGCGATCCGTAAACCGCACATGACTTATGTACAGAGTGTTTCACAAAGATTTACCCCCACTTAGGGAGGGCATTCCTGAGATCATTTGGAACAAAAAACGTTGATATACGAATGTGATCTGATTCATAACTAAAGAGTCGCACTAACTTAAAAATTGAAGAAAAGTGGTTTTTTTTAATTTCAACAAGTACAATAGTTACAAATACAATACAAACATTTTTTAAATCATTAATTAAGAAGCATTTTGAAACCATAATTTTTAAATTCCTTAATCCTTTCTCGTGTGTTAGGTTTAAAACCTGTTTTATCCAGCTCGTTCTGGTACTTTGAGCATTTGCAATTATTATTTTTTTACTAATATGTAAGTTTATTTATTCTTGACAGTTTTTAGATCTTGATAAGGTATAATGTAGTCACTCTCTTGCTTGTACACAGCTTACTGTCATAATGGTATTGGCCAAACAATTAATATGTGATCTTTTATAATTTTGTAACAAGTATGAAGTTTCGTAATTTGTTTTCGTTGTAATTATTTTATTAAGCAATGTTCGTGCAGAGTTATATATGATTTCAGATTAATTGATAAGAGTCCAAAACCGGGACCGAAACGTTGTAACGTGCTTTGTTTTTAAAATAAAACATTGGACAGTGTAGGTCGTTAAAATTAAATATAACCTTGCCGAAGGAAACCTCCAACCTGGAGGGCTACGTCCCTAAAGGGGTAGGATACTCTCGGTGGTTCCCACTTCCGGTTCCGAGAAAACCAGCGGTGTCCGTGGATTTGAACTCGGATCTTTTCGTTCGTTTGTTTACTAAGCAGCGCACATTTCTCTGCGCCACGCTCGCCAAATCCTTAATCCTGTACAACGAAGAGCAATCGGTCGCAAGATTGTAAAGAAACATTGCAGGATGTAACCCCGAGAAAACGTTCCGTAAACGAGAGTAAAACTTTGCGAACCACGTTATACGACCTTTGACACGTCGAAGTGAAATGACAATTACAATTCACTTTTTTATTATAATATTGACAATTATGTTAATGAAGGCTCTGTATAAGAACAATAGTATTAGTTATTGTAAGGGCGATGGGAGCCTTTGACGGATTTTTCTTTTTATGCGATATTTAAATGTGTTTTTACCTAGATGTACAACGAAAACACATCAATTAGTTTTTTAAATATTAAATCTCGACGAATGTAACCAACGTTTCGGTTACTAAAGGTAAACCTTTTTAATGACTTTTAAAAAAATTATATGAAAAAATAAACCGCAACATTATCACAATAATTAGACTTTAAATATCGTATAAAAAGAAAAATCCACCAAAGGCTCCTATCGCCCTTACCATAACAGGGTGTCCAGTGGTCAGGGAAATCAGGAAAACCGGGAATTGTCAGGGAATTTTAGAAATCTGGAAATGTCAGGAAAAAGTCAGGTAATTTTACCTGATTTATCTGGATTGATTATATCGTTTCACATTTTCTTTCTGAATAATTTAAAGTTTTTAGAAAATAAACTTTCCTTTGGCCCTCAGTAATTTTCTGTTTTGCTAGACATATATCAATTTATTTATAAGCGTGGTCGGTAATTTATATTTTCATCGTCGTGTTATTTTATTTCAATGCGTTCAACTGAGACCAAACTAAGAAAAAAAGCTGAATTACCTACTAAACAGTACTATCTAAGCGAGTTACTATCTAGTAAGCTGCAAACAAAATGCAGTTAAGCAAAACGAAAGCGTTATATATGATTACGTACGGTATCATAAATGATTTGAATGGTTTGTAATGATGTGTTCGCTCCTATTACACAATGTATTATACATAGATAGTATAATTGCTTTAATTTAAATTTCTACCTTTTGTTTCCCGAGAAAAATATTTCCAAGGACTTCGTCATTTAACATTTACTTGATTTACCATACAGATGTACGCAAATTATGCATCTTGAAAAAAGTTACACTAAACGGTCAGGGAAAAAGTAATCCCGGCTCCTGGGAAGCCTGAAAAGGTCAGGGACTTTTTTTCACTGAGTTTGCTGGACACCCTGCATAACTAATACTATTATTGTAATATTGAATTAGACTATCGTCCCGCACAATGTTTTTCATTCTTGAAGTACGTCGCCTTCGCCAGGCGTAAGCTACGCCGAAAGAAATAATCTCGATGTGTATATTTGAGCCACAATTAGGATCACACTGTCGCAACGCCCGGTTGCCCAAGAGTGCGGCGCGTGTGAAGACATTTCTCCCGAGCCTTTCGTACGGCCACGATTTTTCTTTGTGTTTCCGGCGAGTGGCGTCGAATAGAGGATCCTTTCATTCGTACGTCAAGGCACGATCGCCTCGCGTTCGCCTACCCGACGCGAGGAATTTCGACGCGCTCTCGATGCGCCCATGCGAACGTCGCTCCCTACGTTCGTGAAAGGACCGCTATCTATCTGCCTCGTTGTACGTGTCACGCATATGAAATGTCAGTAACGCGCGTGACACGTGCGTTGTCGCTATACCTTTTGTTGGCCCTTCTCGCGGCGGATAATTGGACGTCGAACGCTTCCGGGTAAAACGACCGTCCGGCCATGGGAACGGGTTATATTCTTTCAACCCATAAATACGTTTATTCGATCGCGGCGAGATCGGTGAGCGGAGAGAAAAAAATATATATCATTCGCGTATGTGTACGAGCCCGTAACGCGCTCGTCGCTATTAATAGATAATTACGTATCGAGGAAACGCGACTAAACGCTCGTTCTCGATTATTGCCTAATTGTGGCGCGCCGGTACCCACGGCTCGGCGCAAAAAACCGATACTTTCCATCCTTCTTATCGCGAGGCGTCACGGATAATCTATCCGCGGCGGATGTAGGCGCCCGCGAGACATGCCTCTCGTGCGCGATCTTGCCTTCGCGAAGTTGCTATCGCGCCTATGCGCGGTCGTGCATGACCGGGCGTGCATGAGGGTTCTACTTTCTTCGACCGCCTCTCTAGAATCGGCCCCATCGGACGTTACCGTACGCGACGCAACGCACGCGGGTAACACGCGTCACACAACGTCGGGGGGAGGGAGCTTGTGCCGTTTAATAAACGCAGCCCGAGTTCGCTTTCGCGATAATAAATTGTAAGGCAACTTTTCCTGCTGCGAGCTAAATCTTAACGGTGCATCCTCGCGTTAGGAGGATGAAAGCTCCGCAAATAATAGCGGGGGCAACTTTCACGGTTCCCACCAGCGGGACTTGAAACGCTTGCGACGCGCGGAACGCGGCGTTCGTGTCAATTAGAGGAATAATCTAACGTGTAACGTTGATGAAAGGGAAAAAGTTGCGCGTAGGTAAACGGAG
>NW_011967032.1:113553-126452 GCF_000949405.1 Vollenhovia emeryi | reverse complement strand
TTAATTTTTCCGATTACGTTTTCCGATTAAATTATGGATACATCCGCATGAAATTTGATTGAAAGACCGATCATATTTTTCACCGGATATACAATTTAATTGGATATATCTGTTTGGTATTATGTAATTGGATTATCTGATTACATAATACATAATACACAATAAAAAAATATTTAATCAGACATTTTCCTCAGTGTACTATATGAGGTGTGAGAAAAATTAATGCGTCAAGAATATTTTTTGTGTTATACAAATGCTTGAAAGATAAGCGTTGTATATGTACTTGTAGCATTTAAATGTATTAAAAAGGTGCTCCAAGGACTGCTTTTTGAAAAAAAAATGACTTTGAACGTTGACGATACGTCTGACCGCAACTCACGAGCTGACTATAATTTGGAGCATTGAGAATACGACGCAGAGTATTCGAAAACGGAATAAAAAAACAAATTGTGCATATATCGTATTTAATGATGATTTATATGACAGATTTTCGCCTCGGGGTATCTCGATAAAAACACTCGCTTATTCACTGCGATATTCCTGTGATATATTGATATCTATAAATGGGCATTATAAAAAGTTGCATGATTTCCATTCTGTTAACATGTTTTCTTATGTTTTCTTACACTTTTTACTTCTCGTAAACTCTTGATTCAAGGCAGACGGCGAACTGACATTTTATATAATAACGTTTGTGTGTGTGTGTGTGTGTGTGTGTGTGTGAGAGAGAGAGAGAGAGAGTGAGAGAGAGAGAGAGAGATTGATTGATTGATTGATTGATTGATTGATTTAATTTTATTACTGTACATTATGTTGTACAAAGTTTGACAAAAATTTGTCAGCAAAGAACCAGCAGAAAGAGAGAGAGAGAGAGAGAGAACTCGCCAATTATTGCCAAACGTTTGTAGCGCATCTTAATTGATAACGTAAGAAGCGTGACGATTTTTCTTCTTGCCACTCGCTTTTTGCACGGTTGCGTTAAATTTAACCCAAAGCATAGTCACACAGTCTTGAAACGGCTGGCGAGCGAAATTGAGCATAAAGTAAGAAACTGACAGTAACAAATAGCTGAATTCTTACTCGCGCTAGAGCTGGCCGCGCCAGCCTTAACAGACATACTTACCCGAGAACGTCTCGGCGAGCTCTTGGACTTTCTCGCTCGCGCGTATCGAGCGGAAAGATTCCAGTCTCGGCCGCTCACTCGCGATTGCGCTCATTGCCGAATTAACTGGGAACGTCGGACGTTCCTGTTCGCGTCAACGGAAAATGTTCTACTCCCGTGCCTGGTCGTCACGTTCGAGTGCGGCGGTAGATGGTATCGGGATTCCGGACGGACAACGTGTTCTCGTGAGGCTGCATTCCTCCTTTGTCAGCGAGGAAGGTGCACGCAGATAAGCCGTTTAATCTCGCGCAAACGCGCCTACGCGCACCGTGAGACGTTACGCGCGGTCAAACTCGCGGCTGCGCGCAAAAAGACACTTAAATATTTTTGCAGGCGCGAGTACTTCTGGTGTGTCGCTTAGGCTGGTGTTCTACAATAGACGCGGTAAGTCGCGAGCCGCAAGAAATCGGCCAATGACGGTCGATTGTTCGGCTGTGATTGGTTCGATTTCTTACGGCTTGCGACTGCGTCTATTGTCGAGCCAGGCCTTATCGCCCGAGAGGTAAGCCTGAAGCTTACTCTCGCGTCCCAGCGTTTTCGTCTATAATCAGCTGAAAATTTCCTCAAACTACCTAACTGAAATTAACGTTAAAGACGTTTCGTTCGCAAGTCGCGCGTATCAGCGCGCTCCGTCGTGTGAGAGTTGCGGGACGAAAGTACAGATCGGTGAGCGACAGATGCACACGCGCGTAACGAAACATGCCGATCGCACTCTATCGACGTCTCTATCCGCGCATACTTGATCCAATTGGATACTTAATGTCTCAAAGTCTGAGGTGGTGTCAGGCGCGAGATGATGAAACGCGAAAGGATTTAGCCTTCGTCTTCAAGGCTGACCGCTGGTACACCGCGAACGATCGTCCGTGCCTTAAGTTAAGGTTTCACACGGTGTTCGCGGCACCTACGCGAAACAATAGGCCTAACGAGATTCCTCATTTAATTTCAAATCGTCACGACGATCGGTATCTCTTTCGAGAGAGAGAGAGAGGGAGAGAGAAGAGAAAAACATCGCGATGAGACGTTCGCAGAAACAGATAAACACACGGAGCGTGAGAGAAAACTCGGTGTGTCATTTGCGCGCGCGCGTGTGTGCGCGCGCGCGTGTTAGCACGCATGTAATTGACCTGATTTTCTACGATTATAGATAGACTTCGTTACGTCAAAAGATTCAGTCGCGTTCCTCGGACAGGAGTGATAAAGAGAACTCGCGCGGGGGGGGGGGGAGAGAAATAACGGGGGACGTCGAACAAAGATTTCGCGACTGCAATCGTTTCCAATGAAAGAGCAAGGAGAGGACAGAATGCACGCTCTCGTTGCATTCTCCCTCAGGGCCGCTCAATCTGGAGCCGCAATTCATGGCAATGCGATTACAATTGCCCGACCTAATGGCTAGCAGTTATAATTATTACAAAATACAGGTTATAACAATATTAGTCCTTTACGTTCAGTACACACCACGCAACTTCAACACGTGGAACGTGAATTACGGATTAACGATTCGTATCGAAATTATAAAATTCGAATTGATTTATAAAAGGCGTATATCTGTAAATTGCATATCAGAAATTTGCATCGACGCCTTGCAACCTGATATATTTTCACATAGCGAGGTCGCTGTTTGGTCACGAGCTCTCGTTGACCGCCGCGACACACTTCCACCATGGTATAACTAGTATGCCCACTCTGTTATTTGTTTTGTTTTGCGCCGATCCTTTCTGCGCATCCGCCATTATTTTGGTGGAGCCAATGAGACGGACGTTGTATACATGGTAGTGTGAAACGTCGCGCATGTAACCAATTTTTGGGGAAAATTGTTCATTGCTTTACTTCCTGCATTCAGCCGCAATGATTTGCAGTTTGAAGGTTGGGGCAAATTGCTGATTGGTCAATTCGGTAGTTCGGGCCACTTCTGATTGGTTGACACTGCGCATCCACCAGATTGCTTCACCTTGTATCTCTACACCGTGGTTCGCCCTTTCCGGGTGAAGCCGGTATTCATAGTCCGTTCTTATACTTAAGACCATCTGAAGTATGTGTTTTAAATTTTAAAAAACTTAATTAAAAATTTAATTAAAAATTTTAAAAACTTAATGTGTTTTCAACCAATCACAGAGCTGTAATTGCGTCTTAAGGGGATGCTGAAGTGATTCTGCACTTTCGCATCTTTTGCACTTAAAACTGTCTGTTTCGTGAAAAGATTTGTGTAATACACAAATTAAATGGCACATGTACAGATGATCGAAAGCAGCTTGCTATTCCGGCTAAATTAAAGAACAATATGACATCACTGAAACTAAGTTTGTAAGTCTAATAAAAAATAATAGTGAGCAACACATACATACAGTACATGTGGTATGTGTGTTGCTCACTATTATTTTTTATTAGACTTACAAACTTAGTTTCAGTGATGCCATATTGTTCTTTCATTTGGCCGGAATAGCAAGCTGCTTTCGATCTGTACACGTAAGCCATTTAATTTGTATATTACACAAATGTTTCCGTGAACTGACAGTTTTTAGGTTAGAAAGGTGCAAAAGTGCAGAATCACTCCAGCATCCCCTTAAGGCAATACTTAAGATGATTTTGAAGTAAGAATCGACTATGAATACCGGCCATAGAGCAAATGGCGAAAATCGTCCCCGGGTTTTCTCAGGAGAAAGTGTGTCCCCCCCGGTTTGAACACGCAAACTAAAATGATATTAATAATTTTATTATTTCGAATTTCCCTTTTTTTAAGCTTCCCTGTGGGCATACTAGTTATACTACGCTTCTACGGCGCAGGAGCTTGAAATGCACGGGTAGAAAGTGATTTTAGGGGAACAGATAAGAGAGCGAGGACGGCGCACGAGAGATCGTAGAAATAGGAAGAGAACGCGCGGCAACCTGGAAAGGGTCCAAAACTCGCGTCCCACTTCGTAGAATGTCGAGGGAAAGGAAAAATTACGGCCGGCGTTGGCTTTTGACGTTTGACCAGCGGCCCGTTTAAATCTTTTGTATTCATAAGCGGTCGATCTACAAAAGCCTTTCGCTTCAACCGTTACGAACAGCGGAAGAACGTTACTCGCAGACACGTGTAAAACTACCATTTTTGAAACCAGAAAGAGAAGATGATTGCGTTATATTAAAGCTGGAAGTTTGCAATCTTTTAATAATCGACGTTTAAAAGATTTAATTCGCACAGGCGCATCTAAACTATTTATATTTAGAAATAATAGCTTGCATGTTGGAAAGGAGTTTTTCTTTTGTACGTCAACTTCACGGCCCGTCGATATTTGTATTGCAGAGGGGTCTGAGAGTCGGTTGTAGCCAGAGGCCGGCAACATGAGGAACTCGACGTTACTGAAATGGGCGCAGAATTCGGCGAACAATAAAAATCAGCCGAGTAAAAACGGAGGTGAGTAACCTGGCTCTCGGAAGCACTTGTATCGGCGACTAGTATTAGCAAATATGGCTCGCCGCTGCTATGGCGAAGGTTGAAAACCATCGCGACTCTCCTGTTCGCAGGAACGAGTAGGAACTGGATACACCCACCGGACGCGCTCCAAAAAGGACATATCGCCTACCTAGTCAAGGTATAGTACGATTTCTATACTGCGCAGAGGATCTCCTCGTGTTATAAGTGACGTCGCGTTAGGGAGAGATGCTCTGGGGGGAGAAAAGAAAAACGACAGCGACCCATTTTGGGTAGTCGAGTTATTTGGATCGTTCGTAACTCTAGTCTTTTACGAATTTTACCCCGCGTAACTAAAAATCGCAATTAGCTGTTCCATCTACATATATCCAAGATTTTTAAGTAATCAATTCTCTCAATTAGTTCTCTCGATATTCAGCGACGCAAAGATAATCTTCACTTAAAAGGCGCTAACTGAAATCTTAAGTTGCTTAACTACAAAGAAAACGATCAAAATTTTTCCCAGAGATAGAGTTACGAAGAATCCAAATAACTCAATTACTAATTGCGGGCCCCTAAATGGGTCGCTGTCTTTCTTTCCCCCCCAGAGAGTAGATATCGTTTATATCCTTTTATTTCTCGCGAACGACCGCGACGATCGTTTCGGCGATTTCACGATTCGCGCGGAAATTGGTGCCGAAGGATTCGGGAGTAAATCATTTTTACAAACAGTTTACTGAGATTGCGTTTTTTTTTCCAACCGGATGTTGAACCTGCTCTTGACTATCGATACGTTGACCATGGTCGCGGTGCGCGATTGTGAAACCGCGGGACGAACAACAACGGTGCGACAAGTGTCGCCCTAGCACCGTTTTCTCGGTATCTCGAAAGCGACGGAACGAAAGGTCGAGGTCGTCGCGGCGCGTATCGTCGACCCTCCTTTTCCGCTTTTAATTTCATCTCCGGCAGCTCACCCGTGACCCCGCCGGGCGCGGTATCCATTACGCGCTCGTGAAATTTGTTGACGTGCCTTCGCCCAATTACCTTTCGCCGCTAACGAGCGTAATTAAGCTAAGTTGATTATTTCGCTGGGCGGAACGCCGAGGCATGAGAAAAGCCGGAGAAATTGCCGGCTGCTATTAAGCAATAACCGGCGCAAGGGCAATGAAAATGGAAGCAGTCGCTTGAGAAATCGTTCAACGTTCTTTAATCTTTCTCTTATTTGTTCTTTCATTTTTTTTAGGAAAGATATATATTTTTTAACGAATCAATGAAGTTCATGTGGCTCTCGTGTGACAAACGTAAATTCAAAGAAATAAGGACTAGAAGAGCCATGATGTTAAATGTCTAAATAATTCTCGTTTAATTTTATTGCGACAAGTATTTGTTAGTTTTTCAAATTTCAATTTTCCGCGCGGAGAGAATTTGCTCTTAAAATTCATCCTGAAAATCGCGTGATCGTGGGACAACGTGGATTTCGAGGACTTTTATTACAGTGAAATGTATGGTAAGACTTGAAAAAACTTTCACAAAGTTGTTCAAAATGCCATGTTGTCCCTCGATTACATAATTGTTACGGTAAATTACAAAAGAAAATTCTCTCCGTGTATATAGTGAATAAAGTGTTGCATTTCTCTGAAAAAGAAACTAGTAGAAAGCGGTTTCGTTAAAGAGATCAGAATTTATGATAATCATTTCCAAAAATTTAGTGCTTCCTGCAATGATAGAAAGGAGTGCAAGGCTGGAAAGGAGAGGCGCAGGCGTCTCGTAATGACGTTCAGGCAGAACTCGAAGACGGGGAGGGGCCTAATGTCCGGTCGTTAACGAGCGACGCGGACGTAAAACCGAGAGTGACCCGCGATTTACACTTTCTAGTCAGCTGTGGAGTCTCACTATTTCTGGACGACTCGCACAGAAATAGGAGGAAAAAAAGCGATCCTAGGCTCAAAGCGTTCATTCATTTCGCGTCACCCGGAAAAATTGCGCAACACGCGACGCGCGCGCGCGCGCACCTTGCCTTTCGTTTCGACTTGTTACCGGCACGTACGTGAGTTTCCCGGTGAATACGAATACCCCGGCGTATCGCGGATGAATTGTTGTTCGAGGCGCCGAGACCCAACAGGCGCGTCGCCGCCGGGTTCGTTGAACTTCGAAACTTCGCGAGCGGCCAGATTTCACTATCTCACGAACGAAACGAGTGTCGTGTCGTCACCACTAGACACGAAACAGCGGAATTGGCGTGTCCGGACATGCCTTTTTCTCTGACCGGATTAAGTTTCCGCAATCCAACTCTCCCCGCGTGTTCTTTCCCCCCCTTTTTTCAGAAGATATTCCGCTCAAGAGGTTTCTCTTCGTTGCACAAAGTATCTCGTGTCCCGATCGGCAGCAGAATCCAATTATCGGTCCAATTATTCGCTACATTAGATCGAGAGAAAAAGCGCGCGCGAATCTTTCCTTTTAAAATCAAGTTTTGAAACAGTCGGCAGCAATTTGATATGATTTTTTTTTCAATTCTTCGCAATCGTGGAAGAATTTTTGAAGAAGAGTTTGACATTGCGTTTTTCACAATCGTTCATTCAAATCCCTGTCGTATTTTGCGCTCGTTGAGATTATTCATTTACGCGTGTATTTAAAAACAATTGTGATTGAAACGCGGTCAGATGCAGATTTGCGTAAGCGAGTTCCGTCGCCCGCGAGAAGACGCGTACTTGAACGGCGATATAAAAGTATCCGGGGATCATTAAACTACGCAACGAAACGTCATCGTGGCGCGATAATATCACGCAATTTGTCAGTGTTACGTTTATCGCGTTGTCTGTATAAGATTAAAGTACAGAAATGTTTTATCGGGCGGAAGGAATGCGGCGTAAATTGCCGTTAGATGTGCGTCTTATTTTCAAACGTCAGTTCAGGCCTCATTGCGAAATGCCACGTTCCTTTTGTTCGGTTTGCGAGATGCGAGCGGGTCCCCGTTAATTACCGATTAATTTCTCTCCTGCCTGACGTACAATCCAACTTCCTTCCCCGCTCTCCGTCGATATTTCTCATTTTTATCCATTCCTTTCCCCGCGAATCCTCGCGTTGGATAAATAAAGTTTGTTTCTTAACCACGATCTAAGATGCCCGGAACTCTCGGGCCGTTTCGATTACGTAAAAGCGTTTACGCCGATTTATACAGCCGTATTTGCAAGCAGTTAGACAACTTTTCTCTCGGAAATATCACCTTGACGAGAGATGTCGTGCGCGGCTAATTTACAGATGCACGCGGGAGATTTATAACGATTATAATGCAAAGATATGCAGACCGCGGTGAGGAATGCGCTAGAAAAACAGCCGTTAATAAAGAAGTACATTCGTATCGCGTTTTCAGCGTGCGCTCTTCTCGGAAAACGTCACGGCGTTTCTCACGCCGCATCGTTTCTCTTGCCTCGTTTCTGTAAACGATTGCTTGGCACTCATGGACCCCTTGTCTCCTCACCTTTCCGCGATTTGATATTTTAGTATTTGGGCAGCACGGAGGTGGACCAACCGAAAGGCATCGAGGTCGTTAAGGAGGCGATCTGCAAGCTGAAATTCAATCAGCAGCTCAAGAAGAGCGAAGGCACGAAGACCCCGAAGGTCGAGCTCACCATAAGCATCGATGGCGTGGCGATACAGGAACCAAAAACGAAAACGACGCCCAAGGTTAGTGCCATTCGTCGACGTGAGGATAACTTTTGCGCGATAATTGCATTCCGCATTCGCGCGCGTCCGAGGCTCGATTACTTGGCCGTCGTTTGATCGAAGGTTATTCTTGCAGCGAATTATGCATCAGTATCCGTTACATAGAATCTCGTACTGCGCCGACGACAAGGGGGAGAAGAAGTTCTTCAGTTTCATCGCGAAGGAGGAGGACGCGGAGAGGCATACATGCTTCGTTTTCGTCAGCGACAAACTAGCCGAGGAGATCACGCTCACCATCGGCCAGGCCTTCGATCTGGCCTACAAGAGGTTCCTGGAAACGTCCGGCAAGGATTTAGAGACGCAACGACGTTGTATGGTGCTGCAGCAGAAGATAAAGCGACTCGAACACGAGAACAACGTTTATCGGCAACGATTGCAGGATGTCGCGGCTATTAAAGGCTCGGTTAGTTTGGAGAGAAATATGAGATTTAGTATCTCGTATCAGGAGACACGGCGGCAGTGTCTCGCGCCAAGTGTACACACAGAGTGTATCCTTGCCTGTAACGTCGAGTTGAGCGGAGGCGCGATGGTTAAAACAACATTGTTTCATGCAACAGTTGTTTAAACGGGCGTGGACACTTGGCGGACACTCTTTTTTACTGTTTTCTTCTACAATATTTATATTTTAATATAAAAACACAATTGAAATATATATTTTGTAATACGTGAATAGAAATTGTTTTAATAATCGTCGACTGTGTTTTTCTTTTTATTTAGGCGGATGTATCGGCGTATCTATCGCAGCATAATATACCAGATATTCTTCACGTACCTGGAGCTTCTACGGATTCACCGCAGGTCAATGGTACGATTATCAAGCCGTTGCTGAACATGAGCGACAGCAACGGAAATACATCTAATGGACCTCAACAGCCGCCGCCGGTTCCGCCGAGAAGTTTCGAGAAGAGTTTTGACGATGATTTCATGGGGTATGATCAGCGTGATTGTACATTTCACTATTTTCACTCCGCTCTTCCTCGATTTCACGTTATTTTTCATTTTCCCGTAGAAATGAGCCAGCGCCAATGCCGTCGGTTGGCACCAAATTAGAGGGATTGTTGATGGACGAGTTTGAGGAGGATTTCAATCCACGAGCTTACGAGACCGCAGCCAACGGTCTCGCCAATCATCAGTCGAATAACAATCCGCTCCTTAACGGTCAGATATCTTCGGGATCAAACTTCTTTTCGCAATCTAACGGCACAATCAGTCCTCCGCCCCTGTGTGAGTCCATAATTTATGGACATTATTTAACTTTCGTCGTACGCCACTTGACAACATTGCGTTTTCTATCCGCAGTGGCACCACCACCAAAGACGAAAGACTCGAGACGTCAAAACGGAATCAAGGAAGATCTGTTTGGTAGCATTCCTTTTAATCCTACGCCGACTTTAAATATGAAGAATGATTTCAAGGATCCATTTGAAATGGGAGAATTTGGAGCTTCGACCATGACATCTAATCCTAGCCAACAAGAACTGGAAAACGCTATCGGCCTGTTAGACAAGAAGCTGCTGGAGATGAAGGTAAGACTCGCGGATGTCTCACTTTTCACTGTCTCCGTTATAAACGGCTTGCAATACGTGTGGCGAAATTTTTCAGGACGGTTTTAGTAGAGGGCTGTGCATCGGAACTGACGACTTTTCTTTGGAGAGCTTGGACCCGCTGCGAAATTAGGCTCGACAATCAGAAATCGGGCGCTACGAGCGTTCGAATGAGAACTTTATTAATGCTCTTAGGATGCAGAGTACGAAATACCAATTAACGGATGAAGCAAATTAGGGATTATGTCCGTGTAAAACCAAAATTAGTCAATTATTACTATTACCCTACTCGTATATTTATGAACATGTTCGATATTTATGGTACACATATGTGAAATAATTCTATACGCGTGTATCCTACACTCGCTGGTATTCTACGCTATTCTATCCGTCGCTTTAGAACTGGGGTCCAATCTGAACGACGTACCGAAAACGTGTTATCGTTGTTAATGATCAGTCAGTGAGAGGAGATCTCAAGTCGATCGTTAGAGTGGAATGAGACATTATTCTAATCGAGACAACATAAATCGTTTAGACGAGACTTTGTTATATATATGTATACAATTTTTAAGTATATGCTTTTAAGTATACATATGTATATACTTGCAAAGATCTTACCGTGAATCTCGTATCGACGATGGTATGCTTGCGTCTTTCATATTTTTTAACGAGATACTGAGAAAGAACTAATGAATGCTATAATCCTGTAGCCGTGGAATTGGAGAAATGGTGACGGCCGGGCAATCTCTTACATTCTAAAGCTACAATTAAGAAAGGTTGGTAACATTGTGCGTTTTACACTCGGCCTAGGTTGATTTAAACTCATCACATCGTTCAATCGTCTGTCGGAAAGTGAGCTAGTAAATGAAGAAAAAGAGAACGGAGCACTAACCGTTGTAGCGTTTAGAGATCACACTAATAATACGAACGCGTAGCTTTCATAGTCTGTCGATTGAACTCATACCCTCGGTACCGTAGAGTGGGGTAACATGGAACAAGGGGGCAAGTTGGAACAAAACTTCCAATTTCGTATTTATGCATTAGAACCGGCAACGTCTGCAAGAAAGCATTCGAGTTCAACGCTAGTTTGGTTTAGCCTATATGTACGCTCAATAAATGATAAACCTTACATCATTATAAGTTCTGTGCTTTTTTGGAAGTTTTGTTCCAACTTGCCCCCTTGTTCCATGTTACCCCACTCTACGGTATATCCTCTTTCTTTGGTCCGTCGTACATACCTTCACCTTTCTTTTAACGCGCGAACATAAGTGGAAGGGAAAAAAAATATTCAATTGTAAAAGAGAACTCTTGGCTGTAGAGTTTACGGGAATCTCTACGTGTCGCGAACCGACCAAACGTAAGGCGTTAAACGAGCTCACGTTTATTGCCGTAGAGAGGATTAGTAATTATGTACATATGAAATATTATTGTTGCTATATTGTTTAAGATATAATAGTTAAGAATGTAGCATATGATTATTACAACAGAAATATTCAACCTCCAATGCGTCTTCCTTATACTGTATATTAAATCTCGAAGTATTTCAAGTTGTACAACCGTCTCGTCATGACACTTATCCCCCGACGCTTTCACGACTAAAATGTCACAAAGTAGCTGTCGCAGTTTCGACAATCAATTCATCTTCGACCGTCCAATTTCACTTTCGCCTCCGCCTCCTTCAAAATTGACAATTCCTGAAATCAGCTTTCTTTATTCTATACATATATAATTTTGTTCGGCAACGTCTTGTTGTATCGAAGTGCAGATAATGGTAAGGAAATATACAATACGAGTTAGATATTTCAACACGTTAGTAAAATATACAAAAGGGTACATTTGTAAAGAAAATGTAATGGAAGAGAGCACGTCGCTATTAGTTACCGAAGAAAGTGGAAGTTCTTTTTCGGAAGAATTGCGTGACGAAATACAGATTCAAAAAATATTTTCTGTCGCACCAGCAATAGGAAAAAGTAACATCTTCTTCTTCTAATTATGGCTCCCGGCACATGATAAACGGTAGCCGATACGGCCACGACGAACCAATAGACGTTGTTGAATTACAGACACTATAGAATTATAGACAACTGATTGGTGATATATACAAAGCAGGGGCCCGACTAACGGGCCTCGCGCGGGATGATGCAACCCCGCAGGATCAAAAATTTTTCTTCCGTCGGAAGACGTGTGAACCGCTCGACGGCCCAGACGGGACTTTTGGAAAAGTAACATAACGCATTTATTATACAAGAAGTCGCCTGTACGGGATTCTTTCAAGACTACGAAATGTTACGTAGAATCTCGAAACAGTCGCAGAAAATGTCTACACGTGCGCCTGACGAAGAAAAGTAAATTTAGAAGACGCTTGTGTAACAAACATTGTACAAACGTGTCCAACAATTTATGTTCCAACGCGACAAACGCACGGGAGCATTTCTATTTTCATTGGCATCGATTGTCAATTGTCTCGCGAGGTGTGTCACGTCGCGTACGCCGTACCGCTTTCAAATAAGGCGCGCTTCCCGCGCGCCGAAGCGTCACGTGATACGGCGTGAGCGCCGCAGGCGGCGCCAGCGGCGTGAACGTGGCGCGGCGCGGCGCGCGCTGCGTCAGTAGTTCGCGGACCTCCATCGTGTCTTGACCGTCTTTCCGATCGCGTCCGGCTTCGCCCCGCGTCAAGAAAGAGAGAGACAGACACATAGAGAGGGAGCGGTAGCCGCCGAGAGAAACGCCACGGGACAAAAGTGCCTTCTTACCTACTCGCCGCGTACGGAGAAAGAGCCCCGTCGGGATGGCGGACGACAATCACGAGAACGGCACCAGTAACGGCGACGTGCCCGAGATCGAGCTGATCATCAAGGTGAGTGTGCGCCACGCGCGGCCGAGGATCGCCGAGCGTGCGAGCGAGACGGGGACAGAGATCGCGGGGACGGCTGCGGGGCGGTGGGGAGGAGAACGGTGGAAAAAGGAGGCGGTTGTCCCATGCGCGCTATGGGCGTGGAGCTTTGCGGCTGCGGTTCCCGTTCGTTCCTACGGGAGTCCGCAGCAGACTCGGTGCCCCTCGGTCCCTCCCTCTCCCCGG
>NW_011967032.1:95852-112888 GCF_000949405.1 Vollenhovia emeryi | reverse complement strand
GGAATTTTCTTATTGGACCATCGACCACGTCCCGACATCCGACAGCGACATACGACGTATTGTGTAACAGGCCTAAACGCGCGGCGGAGAACCGCGACGCGCCGTGCCGCGTATACATATGCCGCACATTTCTTTACGCATGGAGTCATCGAGGGCGCCGAAGCCGCGCCGCGTAAAGTCTGTGCATCGGGCTGCGTATCGGAGATCGCGAAAGGGGGGGGGGGGGGGATTGACGAATAGAAGATTAGAGGTGCATTCCGTTTCACGCACGATGCATCATTTATCCTTATTTCACATTTGTATAGGATAGAATAGGATCTGTCCAGACAAGCTTACACAGATGCATATGCGTTAAGCCCGTATCAGACTATGGATTGAGATTGGGATTAGATTGAAATTTGACCAATCACAGTAAAGTTCACTAATCTCAAGTTTAGTAACTTTTACTCCGATTCGTCATATTTCAATCTAATCTCAATCACAATCCCTAGTCTGATACGGGCTTTAGGGAATTGATCGGTCTATTTTTTTTATGCACGCAGTTACGACTCAATGAGATTCCCTTATGCGTGTGTTTATGCGCCACGAAAGTTCGTCCGGGGAGATCGGTAACCAGTGCGAAACGGGATGCACTTTTGAATCCTTCAACCGCACGGAACGGATTGCGATCGAAACTGTCCGATCGGCCGAATTCCGACCCCTTCGACTCGCAATCCTCGACGCAATTCAACGCAATCTGCCCGATGCGGGCCTCTTCCCCCTCCGCGTTCGTGCATTCTGCGGGCGTCGGGGTATTGGTTGCGTTTCGTCGCACGACAAATTTTTTAAGCCCGTTGATTGGCCGCGGGATAGAAAATTTCTGGACACGCCCCGGGGACTTTTCTATCCCGCGAGCAATCGACACGTTTGGAAAATTTGTCGTGCGACAAATGCGACGCCAGCCTCGGGCCTAGTCTACAATGTGCTTTCTGCATCCAGAAACGTTCCATTTTATATAAACAAATCAAAACGCTTGAAGAAATTTGTCAACAGTGTACGATTATACAATCAACTTGCACGAATTTGTAAAAACGTACTTGTTGACTACATAACAAAATGGCAAACTTAATACCTTTGCTCGCCAGTAATAAAATAACCTGAAACTTCAACTTTCCCTCGACGCAACTGGCATTATTTTATTAATCTTAAATAATATACAACGTTTCGACCGTACGGATTGCGGTCCTCTTCAAGCACAAATCTGTCAAGTATGTCAATATGTGGCTGTACACGCACCGGCATAAATGCTGTCCCTATCCTTGTGAGGTGCACGCACACAACTAGAGTCCCTGTAGTTGTGTGCGTGCACCTCACAAGGATAAGGACAGCATTTATGCCGGTACGTGTACATCAATATGACTATGAAACAATGATAGAATATACACTTCCAAAGGAAACTTACAACAAATATATCCAATATACCGTATTAGATTGATTTCAGTGTGTCTCAGTATATATTACAGTACAAAACATTAAACAACTTGAACTCCATTACAACAGTCTGCGGGGAACAAATTTATGTGTTCAACAATTGTAGAGTTGACAATAGACAGTAAAAACTTACAAACTAAATGTCCAATTGATTTAATATTGGCATTAGTCAATCAATTTACGCAACAATTATAAAGATCCTGAGTGTATAAGTGTAAAACGTGTTGGCAGGCACGTCTACCTTATGGCAAGGGTGTCCGTTGAACTGAAGCCGAAAAACAAAATGTTTCTGGACGCGGAGAGTATATTGTAGACTTCAGGGTACTATTATGTTTGTCGTATAATTTTTTTAAGCATATTGACTGCAGGATAGAAAATTTCTAGACGCGCTCGAGGACTTTTCTACGGTCAGTGTCGCGCGCGCGCGGTTCTAGCTACGCTTAAGCCTAATCTACAATGTGCTCTTTGCGTCTACAAACATTCTATTTTATATCAGCAAATCAAAACGCTTAAAAACTTTGTCGACAATGTACAATTGTGCAATGTATAGTATACAATTTATCAACTTGCAAAAATTTTTTTAACATACACTCACCCGCAAAAAATGGGCCACCACATTTAGCCCAATTTTTTGAATTTTGAAGAATTGTTGACAGCATTTCAAAGTTGAAACTTCAAGCTTCAAAATGCTCTTTTAATCATTTGTCTACGATGATTTTTCGCCGAGTTATCGCTATGGAAAAATGTTAAAAAATTGGGCTAAAATGTGGTGGCCCATTTTTTTTGCGGGTTAGTGTATTTATTGTCCACAAAATAGGATGTTTCTAAATGCAAAGAGCGCATTGTAGATTAGCCTTTATACTTGGTGCGAGACACTACCGTGTCTCGTGGTCCCGCGAGCAATCAACGCGCTTGAAAAATTTGCCGCGCGACAAATGCAACGCCGGCGTATCACTCGCGGCAAACGCGACACGACGAAGAGGCGTCCGCCGGTCGTCTTCGTCCCCTCGCGACGCGAAAAGCCGCCGGACGCAAGAGAAGCTTGTCCCGCGCGGGGCGCGATTTTACGTCGGCAGTGGACGGGGAAATGAAAGGCCCCGCACGCGCGACCGGACTGGTTTTTCCGCCGGCGGTCCGCCCCCGGGATTTCGAGCACCCGCGGATCGCGATACGCGATCTAGGCACGACCGATCGATCGACCGATCGCTCGCCGGGGTACAAACTCCGCGGGTCTCGCCGCCGGCGCATTCCTATATCTTATCGGAATAATTCGCGCGGCGTCTTAAAATCACGCGGCCGGATCTCTTTATCGCGCGATTAGCGCGGCCGTCACGTCGGTGAAACGCCGAGGAGTTTCTCTCCAGGGACTCTACGCTTCCTTTTTAGGACGTCATTGAGTGCCGGCCGGCGCGCTCCAAATTCGCGTCGCACGCGTCTCTTAAGGCCATTCTACATTAGTCGCGATCACAGAGTCGCAAGCCTGTTGCGAGAAGGGATTCAAATTGCATCGGTTGAGACCACGGACTTCCAGAAGGTTCCCTATTATGAGATAGGCTTCTAATGTGAGATAGCAAGTTTTCGACGTTCAAATTCAATCTTCAGATAGATGGATCGCCAGTGAATAAAACACAATAATTAACTTACAACACACAATATATTTCAAATGATACACGACGTTTCGACCAGTAATACCGGTCCTTCTCAAGTGTCACCCATTAAATGTGACAGCAAGAAATAGCATATCAGAGTATCCAGTTATACAGAGGTACATAGTCAAGAAACCAAATTACTCAGTACAATAAAACACATAAAAGATTAAAAAGAAAGTTAAAAGTTAAAAAAGCTTATCGAGGTGTCAAGCATTGTCAGAGGTTGATGAGACACTGTGTCTCATCAACCTCTGACAATAAGAGATAAGACAATGTTTTATGTTTTAAGCCTTTGTCTTGAGATAACAGCACAATAACCGTCTTATGTCTTAAGGGTAGAAGACAGCCATTCTGCTCAGGCCCTAACGTAGACTAGGCTTTACGTGTCGCAAGTGGGTAACGTGGTCATTTTTCGAAAGTGGAATATTTCGGCGGGGTGTTTGTTCAAGCTAACTTGGAAGCACCTCGCGTTCCCGAATCTCGCTTTCCTCCAAATAAAGACGGGACACGTCAGCGTTGATAAGCCGTTTATTCGCCAAAAGAAAAATATGATGTAAACAGGACGCAAGATCGTTGATCTTACACGATATCATAATTTTCGACGGTATCTTCACATCGCCGTGATTACGTCTTCGATATTACGATATCGTATTACGTTTTCGATTAGATTAGCGGCCAGGGCTGAATCGCGATCGTTCTTATTACGACTCGAGCGAGGGTGAGCTCGGCGCGAGTTCTCGGAACTTTCTTTTCACCGGGTTTCCAGGGGGGGGGGGGGACGACTCCTTAAGTGGAAACAGGCTACCTTCGAGTGACCATTAAGGAGCTTGCGATTGAACTTTCGCCGGCGATCGATCGGATTTCTTCCGAGAGAAATACCGCGCGCCGCACAACGATTTTAATAACACATGTCGTCGAATTAGATGACTCGTGAAAGGAACGAACAGTCTCGGGAGTCCGAATCGGGGAACGGACTTCTGAAATTTTCCCCTGGGGAAAGAGACAATGTCGTGCGAAATTAAATTAAATTATTAATAATGCAATTAAATTAGTACTTATCTTTAATTTTTATCAAACCTTATTAGCATGTATTGTTAGTGAATTATAAGCTACAGCTGTGTGCAGCGTTTAACACACGTGACGAACCAACCGTCGGTTCTTGAAATTTCGCGGTTTAAAAATGTAACATGTTTTCGTAGAAATATTTATATACAAGGAAAAAGTGAAGAGAAAGATTTGCAACGGTACGATCCGATGCTTGATTTCGTCGAAAGCGTTCGCTCTCTAGTCTTCGCTCGGTTCTATTGTCGAAGGTGAGACGTTCGCCATATCGGTGCAACTTGTCCTTAAGTGTGCCAACGGGAATTCTACGCGGCGGCCTTTTTCAGATAACTGGCTTATCTCGATTGCAGCGTTAGATAAATATTCAGGTAGCTGGCGAAGTGTTACATCTGCCGAGACTGCACTCCTCGGCCAGTATCTTTGCAACAAACATGATAAAGACACAAAGGCTCAGTCGTGGCGTGTGTGAAGTTAGGCGCCCCAACATATTCCGCAGTTCCGACCTGACTTTTCACCTCGCTTTGAATAGAGACCCTCTAATCAGAGTCTGAACGTGCGGTATCCGGCTACCGATTGGTTCGCCGTGTTTATGATTTTCCCCACTGAATTTTAAATTGACAATTTTAATCCACTTTCATCGTTTTACAAACGATAGGTTATCGTGATTGATTTTGATTATTTCGATGCGTATCCCTTTGTCGAGGTGTTATTGCAAAATGGTGCTGCACATCCACCCATTTTTGCAATAAACAGCAAACTCACACTATTATCCAACTTCGTGCAATGCGCGGTTATATTTTAGATTACGTCTCGATCTGATGGCAGCTTAACGAGAGAGTGAGATATTTGTACTTTTCTCTCTCTCTCTCTCTCTCTCTCTCTCTCTCTCTCTCTCTCTCTCTCTCTCTCTCTCTCTCTCTCTCGCTCTCGCTCTCGCTCTCGCTCTCTCGCTCTCTCTCTCGCTCTCGTTGGATTTGACTAAACTTGGCGGACAACTCTTGGCCAGACTCTGAGTAGAGGCCAGACTCTTGAAGAGATTTAAGAGCTTTCTAGTGCATAAAAATCGACGATCAGAAGTTTAAATACTAAAACTGAGGTGGGGTAACTCTTCACCGAAATTTTAAATCAAACAGTTTTGAACCACTTGATAGCTTTATTTCTTTGAGAATATCTAGAGTCCCCGATTGTATAAAGAGAATTTCGATTGATTGAAAGAAATAAAAAATTTTGAAAGTTCACTTGTCGGACACTTCTATTATTTGAATATCTACTATTTCGAAGAGTTCTCGACGACTGAAAATAATATGCAGTCGGATCTAAGAAGCGAAACAGTTCTGAACTTGAAACGGAGTTGAGGCGAACCAATTAAAACACGACACGTATCTCCTCGGATCGTGCGATCCGATGCAGGACAAAACCCGCGATAAAACCGACTCGCCGTGGAAAAGCCGAGATCTCGCGGAGTCCTCGGACGCCGAGAGAAATTTCTCGTCGATAACTAATTATAACGAAATGGTCCGTTCAAATCTAGTCCATTGAGGCGTGCTACTATCGAGTCGAAGAGAACGTCGCGACTTCCTCGAATGTCTCGCCGCAATTCGATTCGAAATTGCCTTTCGAATCGAATCGTGTGTGTACACGAGTGCAGGCGTGAACATGCAAATCTAGTTGAGCTTTGCGTTCTCTCTCTTTCTCTCTCTTTCTCTCGGCGAAATACCGTAGACGCGCGCATATTAAACGGCGGCCGTTTAATTTATTCGGTTAACGAGGTCAGAACTCTATGCCGGCGCGCCGCCGGGTCGGCTATACCGTTGCTGCAAATCGAAGAACGACCGAGCGGTACAGACGTAATTCTGGACCCGATCGTCGAAATCGTTTGCGCGGGAAGATTTAATGATAAACCGGCCGACCTTGCACTCTCGGGCGGCGATCATGCGAGGTTCTCTCGGCTAAGTGTGTCAAACGGGACGAAACGACGAGCGGCTACCACGAGGTCCTCCGCGAGATTCTACCGTTAAACGATGGACTCCTTTGCCTTCCGCTTTCCTCGCTCCTCTGGCTTTCCCCGCCGACTTCGGTGACTTCGTTCCCCGGATCTTCTCTATTATATTCCTCAATGATTCGAGAAACACACTCGTCGGTTTATTAAACCTGGAGCAGTAAAGGCAAACTACTCCTAAACTTGCCTTCCCCCCCCCCCCAAAAAAAAATTAAGAAATATTTTTTTACGAGACAAAAGTAAACAGCGAATAAACGAGAGCTCCCCATATAGGGTTTTACTAATAGTCCAATCCTGGTCCGAGCTTGGTCGCCAGGACGCCAGCATTGGCAGAATATTGGTAACCAAGACTGGCCCAACAATGGGAATTTAATGGAGTGATAACTTCGGCCCAAGAATGGTTAATAATATACGGCCAAGCGTCACAATCAACATTGGCCCACTAATGGCTGATACTCCACGCCATTATTAGACCAATAATGGCATTGCTATATTGCCAGATGTATCCACACATGTACTTACATGGTCACTTACATGTACTTACATGTACTTACATGGTCACTTGTTTGAAAAGAGTTATTTACATTGTGAACACTATTAAAATCTTGCTCAGAATCATCCTCTTCCACGTTAATTCTTACTGGATCAGTAGTTCGTACTCCAATATCAGACATAACCTCACGGACATTATTTTCGATATCTGCATCCACTTCATCACTATTACTTTGTTTATTGTCATTTTCAATTTTGTCACACTGTTTGCTGCTATTTAATTTTCTTAATTTCCGATGCTTTTTTAACCTATAATAAGTTTGCGGCATATTTGCGAGAAACTGGAAAACGCGATGCAAACACCAAAAACAAAAAGTAATTTTAATGGCTGCCGATCATACGCCACGTATGGGCCAATATAGGACACCAAGCATCGGCCAAGCATAGCTTGCCGTGAATCGGGCCGAGTATTGGTGCTGTTGCAAAGATTGGCATTCCTATATGGGTCGATAAGTTACAAGACGGATTGGACTTTTCTCAAGTTAGAAACGAAGAGACGATAGGAAAAAAGATCTCGTTGCTCCTGAACATTTTTCTCAGGTATGCGTTATTTTCCTACGGAGTTGTTTGTCACACTTGTGTATATATATATCCTGTCACGAGTGTCTTCTGTACTCCCGCTGTAGTTATTTTTCTCATCGCAGTTACGTTGAGCAGAGAAATAATCGCGTAACCACCTGCGAGCGCGGACGATCGATCGCACTTTAATCTGCTCTAAGGTCATTGCAAGCGTGTCTGGGTGGAAGTCGGAGGCACTCGGAGGAGTTGGCGCGACCGTTTCGCTGACGTCGTGACACGCGAAGGAGGCATTTGCGAAAAGAGAAAGAAGGAGTCGCGCGAAAAGGAGGAAGAGTCGTCCTTCGTTGCGATATCGAAGGATACCACGATGTCGACGCGAATAACGAAGCGTCGTCCCGCTAATAATAGCCGCTTACGCGCGTATCTTCGCGCGAATGACGTCCCGACATTGTTTCTTCCTTTCCCTTCTTTTTCGCCGGCCACGTCGTCGGCTCCATTCAGGAAAAATGGCGAGCGGATGGCGTCGCCAGAGATTACGGCTCTCGCTGCAATGCGCCGTATATGTTCGCAGAAATCGCACTCGCACGCGTGCGTACACGTGTATACATTTGCCTACTCGTAACGGTATACTGTACAGCGGGACGCCGACTGCGTCCTGTACGGTTGCAGCGTGCGACGATGCCTGTAAAAGGAGGCTCCGCGTTGTGTTATGTAATTTTTTTAATTTACAAAATTACAAATTTTATTTTTATAATCAACAAAATTTTTTAACTGAGATTTTTAAAAACAAAATAATTTTTACTTTTACAATTAACAAAAAATATTGAAAGTGACGAGATCGCTGGAGGGTCTTTTCAAAGAGAGGAGAGCAAGGCACGCAGAAATTATTTGAAAGCGCATGCGTTATTAAATAAAAACTCGTAGGTGTGCATCGGTTTGTCAGTGACTAGTCACTACTTTATTTACCTAACGAGACATGGCGGAACTCTTGCCTCACTTTTCACTGCTCGAAGGCAGCAGTCTAGTAGAATGTAGAAGTCTGTGGCTTGAGCCTGGACCTCTTTGACTCTGGGTGGGCGTCTCTTTGTGAAATAATTCGTGTTACAACCATGACAGGGAGATGCAAGTAGATCACGATCTGCAACGTTGATTGTAATGTATCTATTAAACCGTTGCTCGATCGTTACACTCAAAGTCGCGATGCACACATACTTTATTTACTTGACAATACTTGGCGGAACTCTTGCCTCGCTTTTCAACTCGAAGGCATCAGTCTAGCAGTGGTCTAGTATACGAGGGTGGGTTGAAAAGTTTTGAGCCTAACGTAGAAACAATTTGTATCATGCAATCACGCAAGGGGGTAACCACTTCACGTAATCGTGGGACACGTCTGCGAAATCATTATGAAATCCTTACGAAATCCCCGTGTAATCGTTTTGTCTTCATTTTCAAGTTTCCTCACTTGTTAGACAATAAACATTAAACTTGGACATTTTCTCAGCTTGTTTTCATTTTCTAAAAAAAGTTACTTCTTTTTAGTGAATGTTCAGATATAGTTCACACCTATAAGCGCGTATTCTTTTCATGATAAGACTGAAGTAGTTGCTGTTAGAACAACAGCGAGTTGAAACATTGATACTCCTTTGCGCGCAAATTTGGAACAATAAACAGTACATACAAATACAAAATTAATTTTTTTATTAAGACCATGGTTAGACTAGTGGGAAAAGTGCGAAAGCAAGGAAACACGTTTTCTACCTAACCGAATACTACAATCTTAACTGGAATTACTTCCACAAGCAAATACTTAGTAAAATAAGAAAAATGTATTTCGAGGTTTAACGTCACATATTTTTAAACGTGCACACAAGAGAAAATTATTTGCGATTAGATGAGATTATTTGTAATCAGATGAAATCAAATGAAATCATGTAATCGGTGGGACAACATTTTAGCTAGTGGTTACACCGAGGGGGAAACCGCTGACCAAAATCTTGTACACCAATGCCCACTAATGCCCAGTGAACATTACTTTACCTTATTCTCTTATTTCATCTTATTTATCTTCGTTTTATCTTATTTTATCTTTATAATACCCCAGCAAGGCCTAATGCCCCAAGAATGTCTAGTAATGCCCAGTAATGTCGCAAATCTGTACACCACAATGCCCTCGGCGGTTTCCCCCTCGGGTTACCCCCTTGTTACGGGGGTTGGTCAATCAGTTCGACCTGCAATTCATGAATTTTGAACCGTTACTTGATTTATTCCATATTTACGAAAATACTAACATCCACTGACACAAACGACTGTCGTACAACAACTGAGAGTCCGAAATGGCTGAAATTTGCAGAGGTATCCTTCAAAGCATGTACACGCACCGGCATAAATGCTGTCCCTATCCTTGTGAGGTGCACGCACACAACTACAGGGACTCTAGTTGTGTGCGTGCACCTCACAAGGATAGGGACAGCATTTATGCCGGTGCGTGTACAGTCGCAGTACTGAAGTGGCGACGACAAGTAATGCCATGTTCATGTTGAAGCTCAAAACTTTTCAACCCCCCCCCCCCCCTCCGCTTCGTAGAAGTCTGTGGTTTGAGCCTGGACCTCTCTGACTCTGGGCGGGCGTCTCTTTGTGAAGTAATTCGTGTTACAAGCATGACTGGTAGACACAAGTAGATTACGATCTACACCGTCGATTGTAATGTATCTATTAAATCGTGCGCCTGCTCGATCGCTTACGCTCAAAATCGCGATTCGAGCTCGGAATTGTGTCACTCTCGAAGTCATTGGACTCGTTCATATTTCATGAGGCCGGTTTCGCGGGATAGCTTCCTCGTGGACGTAAGGCTTTTGTCGCGCGGCGAATTCCTCGGGCGAGTGACACGATCGCGGCGCGGGCGCCCATTAATTTCTTTCAGGCATGAAACAAGGTTGCCCGCGATGTTACCATTAGCGATACCAGCGATGCATACACCGCTCTTAGAGCCGTGTCGGGCTCTTCCCTTTTCCGTTCGATTTCTTTCCCCGGTTTTTTCCGTCCGATCTCGCGGCTTCGACGCGTAACGTTGTCGCGGGGCCGCAACAACGCGAGTCGCTCGTGTAACAGACATCGACGCGAAGGAACTGGAAAAAAAACCCCAAAAAAATGAAACGCTTCGCCTCTCTCGCTCGTCTAAGCCGAGATTCCACGGCGACGGTGTCGCCCGTAGTTCGGGCCCGTAAATATGCTGAACTCGCTGAAACGCCAGCGCGATCTCTCGCCGATCGGCGTTCGGCAAACGCTTGCGCGGTTTTTTAATGGAATGGAATTCGCCTGCGTGTGTACGCGCGCGCGGGTCGTATCTGCCTCGCGGCGAGTTGAAACGCGTCGTTAAAATTCTGAACGATACGATAAATCGTGCCAATATATGCCGCGGGAGGAGCGAGTTGTCGCCGCGCGGGCAACCTGGATGAGGTACCGTCATCCGCGCCGTCGCCCCGACGGGGTTTCCGCTCCGCTCGGGACACGGACGGGGGACGTCGTCGCGCACCTGACGTGTCGAATTTTCAGGCTTTCGTAATAGAGAAAGGAGGCGAGGAGCGCCGACCGGGTGAGAGATGGGGCCGCGTGCGCGAGGATGGAAGACGTTCAGTGTCTTCGTGACATTTGATCCACCATCCGCGTTCTCCGCGCGCGCGCGCGACTTGTATATTCGACATGAATACCAATGCTAGATTTCCGCCGGGCAGCCTCGAAGACGCTTCTCCAAGCTGTTCTCTCGTTCCCGTTTTATTCCACGTTCAGTTTTGACGTTACCTAATATTATTTTACATAATCGAGACGTGGAGTCCCCTATTATGAGACAGGCTCCTAATACGAGATAGCGGAGTTTCTGCTAAACTAATAGGCATCGTCAGCTGGTTCCACCATGAATTTATTGCCCCTGGAGTGAAATCTGTTTGGTGGAAAATTGTTCGTTGGATCGCGTAATCGTTGCGAAAAAAGGATCTGCGATTGAATTTGGACGTTGAAAATCTGCTGTCTCATATTAGAATCCTATCTCATAATAGAGGACTTTCCTCTATGTATTATTTTTATAAATACAAGTTTTTAACGCGTGTATCAATGTCTGGTTCGTTAGCTCCTTTGAACGTTATTTATTTAATATTATTTAATTTGTCGTCCTTTTTGTTCGGAAATCTAGAAAAAAAAATACTAGAAAATTTTGAGCGACCGCTGAAGCGATAGTTGGAGCGACTTTGCCGCAAAATCGCGGCTCAGGTCGAAGTCTATGAAGGTGGCTCGGGTTCAAGTCCGCAGAGGCGGCTTCGGTTGTTTGCTCCTCGTCATCTGCTTATTGTGCGCTTTATTCGGAATAAATGACTCATACCTCAAAGTCGGCTTGCACAATCGCGGACGAGAGGGAGAGACGTAACTCTTTGAACGTCCTCCGCGCGGAATTCCCGACTGGCATGACCGCCGTGCGGATAAAAAATCGAGCGCGCGTCAATAATCAAATAGGCGAGGTTCGCCTGACCTGTCGTCAATTTGTCGTCATATTTTACCTCACCTTCGTCGTACCGTTCCGGAGACAATGACGCAGGCGTCGCGCAATGATGCTCCGCGCTTTTCGGTCAACCGACAGAGCAGTTCCAGTATTCGTTGCAACGCGTTCAACTCCGAAAGATGTTTAACAGATGTTCGATGGGCGCCTGAGGGATCACCGTGACACGCATTCGTATCACATTCAGCGCCAAGAATGTGGTTGGTTGAATCTCATTCATGTAATACAAATAAAACTTGGTATCAGACGGTAACATACGTCGCTGAGCGTGGAAACAGATCCGCGTCTTCGAGGCGCATACAGAAGTACGTAGAATGTATAAAAGGATGCGTTCTCTCGTCAGTAGAGAGAACATAGAGTTTAGATTATTTTAATTAAATAATTGTAAAGGTACACGGAGAGAATTTCCTCTTAAAATTTATCCCAAAAATCATGTAATCGTGGGACAGCGCGGCATTTTCAAAATCTTTATGAAAGGTTTTTAAATTTTACTAGTAAAATGTATGGTAAAATTTTGAAAAGCTCTTATAAAATTCTTGCAGAAGCCATGTCGTTCCATGATTACATGATTTCACTAGTAAAATGTATGGTAAAATTTCAAAAACTCATAAAATTCTTGAAAATGCCACGTTGTCCCATGATTACATAACTTTCAGGATAAGTTTTAAGGAAAAATTCTCCCCGTGTAATTTTTCCTTTATCGCTCCGAGATTTTTCTCTGGTATCTAAGGATACTCGTTAGGTTTCTGACGAGACTTCTTTCTTGGGCACGCGTTAAAAACTGCCAAAAGGCCCCCAGAGAGAGGGGGCGATCTATAAAGATTCGCTGTCGCGCTGTTGATCCGCGGGAGTCGCCCGTTGACGGGAGCACGGGAGGTCTCCTGGGAAAATGGCACCAAACGGTATTGCACCTTTGGGTCTCTCTCGCGTTGTGCAACGTCCGAAAACGGACTGTGCGTCATCGCCGAGAAGGCATACAAAACGCACGAGGGCACCAGCTGCTGCGTGTGACGCATGGGACTGTGGAAAGTAAGACATCGGCAATAGTAAACGATAGTAGCGGCGGCGATACAAAGGCGGCAGTGCGCGGTGGTGATATCGCGGGGCCACCTCCTCTAAACGCCCGGCTCGTTAGATCCTAGAAAAGCGGCCGATTGTTAACGCTCGATGAAAATAGAACCGCCGTCCGAGAGGGACAGAGAGAGAGAGAGAGAGTTGGCAAACTGCCGAGATTCAATTTGCTCGAATTACGGGCGATCGTGGTCGCCGGGCCTGCCCGAGGAGAGAACGATTACATTACACAATGCGTGGGTTGTTTAGCTTCCATCGGTTGGGTAAAGGATCAAAGTATCGGGGGAAACGATCAGAGTGGAATGTCATAAGATATTGGCGCGATTGTCCATTAGACACGGTATTAAGCGCGCGCTATCTCTTGCAACAATTCTTGAAACGGTCAAAGGTTAAAAAGTGGCGAAGGCACGAGAGGTGTGTATGATTGTAGATTACAAATGTCAGGGGGAAATAAAGTTGCACGGCTCGAGTCGGTCGCGGGATCGGGGGGAGAAAAATTGACGAAGATTCGCTTCTCTGCGTTTGACGGGTATATGGAAGCGCGCGCGCGCGCTTTCTAACGTCGAAAATATCGGGATCCGCGCCGAAAATAGCCACGTCGGCGGCGCAGAAAGAAGCGGAAATACGAAAAGGAGATAATTTTGATCGTTATATTGCGTAAGGTTTTTTCAGCGCGGCCGTGAACGCAATGTTAGAACGTCAGAGACGAGCGAATAAATAAACCGTGACATCGGAGAAACGAGAGCGTGGCTCTCCGCCGGGTTCGGTAACTCTCTCGATTCAGCCGATCGAGCAACGGAAAACGCGTGGCGGCGGGACGTCGCTCGGGGGGTTTAACTAATGGGTTGGGTCTGCTCATCGCTCGCGAACACAAAGATCCGCGCGTTTCGCCACGCCGTTGTTACATTCGTGCACTAGTTGCTGTGGCTGACGTCAGCCTCTTATCGCCCAGAGATACAGGCAGGATAATCAAATCCACGAGATATCGTGGAATTTACATGTCAGCTTTAACGGCGATAGAGCCGCCGTGTGGGCTTCTATTACAAAGAATAACGAGATACAATAATAATTGGCGCGTAAGAAAAAAAATCAATGTACTCTTGAATTTAAAATATATTTGAAATCGCGCGTGTTTTGTCCCGCAGCGAAACTTTGTTCGCGTCTATCTCGATGCTCCAATATAAATGTAACGAGGAAAATGTTCCTTCTAGGCATCGACGATCGACGGCCGTCGAAAGGGCGCCTGTCTCTTCTGCCAGGAATATTTCATGGATCTGTACCTCTTGGCGGAGCTGAAGACGATCTCTCTGAAAGTGACCACCGTGGACATGCAGAAACCGCCGCCCGACTTCCGCACCAACTTCCAGGCAACGCCACCGCCCATCCTGATCGACAACGGTGACGCGATACTAGAGAACGAGAAGATCGAACGACACATCATGAAGAACATCCCCGGCGGGCACAATCTGTTTGTACAAGATAAGGAAGTGGCCACTCTCGTGGAGAACTTGTTCAGCGTGAGTGTCGGTCAATCCGGTCGAGAGTGAAACCAATCTCGGGAAAGCTGTCGAATTATATCCCTCTCTCTGGCGAGAAATTATATGTCATGCGCTCCGTACGTTTTGCAGAAACTCAAGTTGCTGCTGCTGAACGCGAAGGACAAGGACAAGGATCCCAAGACCTCGTCGCTGATGGCGCATCTGCGTAAGATCGACGAGCATCTGGGTCGCAAGGGCACGCGCTTCCTCACCGGCGACACCATGTGCTGCTTCGACTGCGAGCTGATGCCGCGGCTCCAGCACATCAGGGTCGCCGGCAAGTACTTTGCCGACTTCGAGATACCGGAGACCCTGGTGCACCTGTGGCGATACATGCACCACATGTACAGGCTCGACGCCTTCCTACAGAGCTGCCCGGCCGATCAGGATATCATTAATCACTACAAACTGCAACAGGTGAGACGGGCGGATCTAATAGCGGGTCTCTAATCGCATTCGCGAGATGTCGGTTAAATAATTAGCGCTTTTTGACAAGCTTCAATTCACGCCTGCTCGTCACACGGTGACGCAATCCCATTCCGCCGCGCGGTAAACAACGGCTCTTCCCATGTCCTCGACCGACATAATTGCAACAAACCTCCTCTCCGTTATTCGCAGGGTATGAAGATGAAGAAGCACGAGGAACTGGAGACGCCGACCTTCACAACGAGTATCCCGATCGAGGTCAACGACGACTAGGATGGGCCTCTCCTCGGCGGGTCTGCGATCGCGTGACTTCGATTAGACATCGAAATCGGCCTATAGCGAGACGGCAAATCGCCTCGACGGGGTTTTAACGGCGCGCATTTTGTAATTTAATATATTCAATATTAGTACCGAAAAGCAAGCAGGGATTCTTCGCTGGAACTTCCGTCTTTCGGGCTCTCAGTTCGTGTCGTCGCCGCGTCATCGATCAATTCATATCTTTGCTAAGCGATCTTACTGTATCGCATCCCTTCCTTGTGGGATCAAGTCAGGTGTAAACGGATTAGCTTTTTTACTGCAAACGACGCGAAAACATATCTAAGTGCATTAAGACTTTCAAAGTCTTAAAAACGATTCTAGAATATTGATCTTCTCCGTTCATCTCTTTCCTTTTTTCCTCCCCCCACTATGTACAATGCGCGTACGTAGTTTCGACCTGAATAGTATTAGCAAGATTTTAATTTGCTATTGTTGATCCAAGGATTAAGTTTACTTGGAGAAGCTACGATAATATTGCCATTGTCCAATGGCAACAATTATGGAAACTAACACCAAGAATGCAAAAGAAACGTATGCGTTCGCGAGAATTAAATTGGTGCCATTATTGTATCTTTGCAATCTTAATAGAAATTATCCTTTGGATAGTAATCATTATTCCTAGGCATTATTCTTACATACGATTAAGCAATTAAAAAGTAGATGAAATCAATGTAGAATGCTTGATGGAATGTTTCAACATTGCTCTTGAACTTGCATAAATCTTATTAAATATTAGATTTCTCCTTTTCTTTTCTTCATTGTTCTTATTCAGCCATTCGTCACGAGCTACAGTAACAAGATACTTAAGCGTGATTGAGATTTGCATGAATGGGAAGGGTACGTCGTTTGAACTTACACATTTATTTAACGTGCCGTTACATGTCACGTTCTTAAACGCGATTGCACGACGAAGAAAGGGAGACATGTTATCGCTATATACGTAGAAGAGAAAAGAATTGCACTTTGCCGCATCTCTCGCGGGACACGTGATCCAGAGTGCGTACGTTTCTTCTGGATTCCGCAGCGTGGTTCGAGGCATCTTGTTATTCCCGGTTCATCGTTAGCCACTTTTACTGATTTACAAGCAGAGAACGAGCGCAAAACAGTTCCCACGATTGTTTTCCCCGAGCCGAAAGCATTTAAAGTAACAGCATCCGGGAGCTCGACTCCGCTCATTTTCATTAATCCGCTGTTCCAGAAAACCGAACAAGCGACTGTCTATTCCGCATTAGTAATTCTATTATTATTATTATTATTACTATTATATTATTATTAATTTTGGTTTATATATCCGTAGAAGTCAATATACCAGTGTTTACAGTAATGTCTGGAGCACCCCATTATTTATCATGGCGCAGATACGCAGCGTAGACTAAGTTCTCGTGTCTGGTATAATACGAAATATTATAATTTTATATATGATATTAAGCGCTATTTTTTTCTGTTAAATACACGTACGATACTGACAATGAGATATTTTTATATCTCGCGATAAGAACGAGCGTTTTATTCCGAGCGGCATTCTGAAAAAGTGAAGAAAAAAGCGACAGAGCGAGATAGTGAGGTGAGTTTACCTTTAGAGACATCTCTTCAATATGAAACATTTCTCTCACTTGTCATTGATGCTGTACTTATTGCGAAACGACGGATTTATGAGACTAAAAACTTGTCTCTAGCGTGGAACATTTTCTTCACTTATCACGAGAGACAAACGTCTTTTCAATACAGGAACTATTTGTTTCTCGTAAAGTGACAAGCATCATTTTTCAACATGGAACATGTTCTGCATATTCTGCCGATGTTTTACTTTTCGCGAAGCAACAGATTATTTCGAATGGCTTTAAAAATGTCTTTAGCGTGGAACATTTTCTTCACTTATCACGAGA
>NW_011967032.1:82771-94908 GCF_000949405.1 Vollenhovia emeryi | reverse complement strand
AAAGTGACAAGCATCAATTTTCATGGAACATGTTCTGCATTTTCCACCAATGTTTTACTTCTCGCGAAGCGACAATGTGTTCGAATGGCTTTAAAAATGTTTTTAGCATGGAACATTTTTTTCACTTATCACGTGAGACAAACCGTCTTTTCAATATAGAAACTTCGTTTCTCGTAAAGTGTCAAGCATCAATTTTCAATATGGAACATGTTCTGCATTTTCCGCCAATGTTTTACTTCTCGCGAAGCGACAGATTATCTCAATTGGCTCAGACTATAGTTTTGAATTCAAAAAGTCACTTAAATTCTTTCTAAACTTCGCGCAATCTGTTGAAAGTCACCCGACTCCAAAGGAGTTCCTTTCCAGCGCGAGTTTTTGCGAAAAAGCATTCGCCGGTGTATAAATACCAGCCCAGGAATATTTTCAGAACAGAAATGGGGGATGGAAAGGTGATTCGCAATTCGGGGATTCAAAAGTCCTCTTTCGACCTTTTTACGGTATCTGGGACGAGAGGCAAACACGGAGTGTATCTCCGTCGCATTTCTCCAGGTCTATTTTCGGGGCGATCTGGTCTCGCCAGTTCAGTCTGCCGATTATCAGCGAGCGATTTCCCGCGGCAGGAAGAACCGTCCAGATACACAGTGAGAAAAGGAGGACCGTATCCGTCGCGACGCCGCGCGTCGGTGTCCAGTATCTCGTACGCGAACGAAAATAGCGCGCGGACGGACGTCGCGATGCCCTCCTCTCTCCCCCTCCCCCCTCTGGTCGCCGTCTGTCCTCTCGTAACCGTGGCGAGCTAACCGTGACGCGTCTCCCATTCATAAATAGGAACGGCCACTTTATCGGACGCCGACAGCCATCTTGACTACGCGATCACGCGAGCTCCCGTCGGCGCTCGCGATCGCGATCGCCCGCGAAGAAATCGACGGGGCATCAAATCGCGCGCGCGCGGCGGCACGTCGCATCCGCCGCCGTCCGCGACGCGACGCGCCGGGACGGAAGCGGCGCGGCCGAGCAGCGCAGTGGTCGGTACGCAGTGCACAGCTGATCGGTGGCCCCGACGGACGGTAGCTGCTCGGCTCGTCGTCCCTCGAGGGAGAGTGCGGCGAAAAGCGCATCGAGAGAGAGAGAGAAAGAGAGATACGAGACGAGAAAGGGAGACGGATAAAAGAACGCGAGTGAGAGGCGGGGACGCGAGGGACCGCCGGGTGCGGATCGGCCGCGTGCGCGTACCGCGATCGGTGACAGGTGAGAGCTCGGCGAGGGACTAGAAGAGAGCTCGAGGGTACGGAATCCGCTCCGGGAAGCGGTCGCAGCGCTGGTCCCTTCCTGCCGCCGGCGCGGACGAGGTGTAGGTGTTCGTGCGGTGTAGGAGGAGGTGGAGGAGGAAGTGCACAACAACGTTGCGGCCCGCACGTCGGACGTCCCCGATGGTTGCCGTCCGGTGAGTCCGCCTGTTCGTTTCACCAAGGTTCGGATCTAAAAGCGGCGCCCCGGGGCGACCGCCACCGCCGTCGTCATTGTCGTCGGCGACGACGGCGACGGCGACGGTGGCGTCTCGTCGTCGTCCGCCTCCTCCGCGTCGCGCAGGAGCGACGGGGGAGGGGAACGGAGCGCGCGCTCTATTACTCGCGGCGGGCTCCACGCGGCACGAAAATACACCTGCGGCGGAATGCACCGGATAGAATACGCGCGGCCGCCGGCAACAATGCTTCTTCCGCGCGGTTGGACCCGGAGGGGCCTCCTGGGGATCGCCGTCGGGGGGTTTCGTTTTAGTCGCGCGTCCGGGCCCGTTCCCTTCGGCCGCCGCTTCTCCCTCCCCCTCCCCCCCTCCCTCCCCCGCCGCCGCCCCCGTGGCTTGTTTGCCCGAACACGACCGCAGCGAGCGTTTCTGCATGCCTCGTGCGCCGCATACGCCTCAGTAGAATATCTTCATTGTCACAAGCGTTACACCTCGCCTCTGCGCGAGAAGAGCGACGCGAGTCGAAAATACGAGTCTCTGCGTTTCTTGATTTTTTTTTTGGACTGAATTTATCGACTCGAAAATGTATGCACCCTCGTTCAGGAGAGCGCCGTAAGTGTGTGTGTGTGTGTGTGTGGTTAACGAAAATTTCGCCCAAAGAAAGCACCGACGCGAAGATCGTGTTTCGTTTAAAAATAGTAATGGTAAAGGGAAGGAACGTTTAAAAGGAAAATACGATTCTCACAGTGCGGACGGGGGGGGGGAGGGGGAGGGGGATCGATCGAAGCGAGGAAAAGAAAGGAATAAGAGAGAGCAATTTAGCGGACCGCGCGATTGTAGTTGCGTATGATCTGCAAGCAGGTTGAAGGTTTAACGTCGTTCTCCCGTAAAAGTGCTATTTTTCGACTTGCGCCGCTCCTTCTCGCGCAGAGACGAACAGCGATGGGACCGTTGCGTGTTACACGATTAAACAGGACTGTATCTTGACGAGCGGCGCGTTGAACGGGCCGTATCTTTCGCCTCGCATCTTCCCGTTTAATAAGACGGCATTTAGCTTTCGCGAGCGTCTTAATCCTTTTGCGGCCGGATTATTTTTCGTTGTTACTTGCTTTTAAACGGGACGCTGGCGTCCCGAGGAATCGAGCGGGGGCAAGAAACGTAAGTTGGAGCAAGAGTTAGCGGTGCATCTTGAGGTAGGCACCGAGACGCGTGCGATGACTTTTGGACGAGAAAAATACCGGGCGAAGGATCGAGAATCAGAACTGGAATTTTGCGATATTTAGCGTATTTATAATCCTATAAGACTGGTATGTAACTGGCGCGCAGGATAAGTTGGAAAGAATACGGTATATGGATTCACTTATTAATTTAATTGGCTACTTGCACCTATGCCCGGTCCTAAACGGCCTCTTCATTTTCTAATTGATTTTATATCTTAAGGACCTAAGTTAAAATTGTAGCGTATTAATCTTGTTTTGTCATTGAAAAGGGTTACCTTTAGTAGCCGAAACGTCCGACCTCAAATTGAGCAGGTCGATACTTATATTTTCAACAAACTAACTATTGTGTTCTGGTTCCTTACATCTTATTACAAACACATAGTCAAATATCGTACTGTTCGTACCTTTTGCCCTTATCGTAATTAATGATCTTTCTCTCAACGGACCTTTTATTTAATATATCTTCGAATTTGAGACCTTTCGCTCGTCGGGCAGACTCTATTTGAGCCGTCCAGAAGCTATCGACACTCGACATCTCTCGCGCTCAGTTACTCTATTTCGCCGAGGAAAGCAGGAAATAATGTGCCAGAGCGACGTTTGGTATCTCACTCGACGGTTTGATAAACTTTCGTATGGAGATAGATAGCCACACCCCCAAAAAAACTCCCTCGAAAGATACAAACGTTCCCCATCATCACCCCGTCTAACGGTCGAGTCGTCCCCGGAGTGGGCGAGTACAAATAAGCGCAGCCTCCGTGAGTTATGTGGCACCCTCGATGGAAGAGCAACACGAAATACAGCCTCCGGAGGAGTAATCATTAGGGGTGTATCTTCAGAAGATGGACAGAAGGGTTGCAATATTTTTTTTTTAATGAGTTGAGGAACTCGAGGAACAGATCGGAAACGCTCAAGATGGTTTCGGAATGGCCGTCGAGTAAAATATTCCTTGAGGAAGAGGATTTTGAAAAGTAAAGCCAACGGCACACGATACTATTTTTCCTACTGGATTCCTTACGAGAGCCAATTAGGATTCAGCTTTGAGTCACCTGATCGAAAACTCTGCATCTTGATTGGCTCTCGTAAGCAATCCAGTAGGAAAAATAGTATCGTGTGCCGTTGGCTCAACCCTCTATCTAAATGCATGCTTCTAGACTCATTAAAGAAAAAAAAAGTGTCGCAACCGAGGGGTAAACCCGAGAGGGAAACCGCTGAGGGCAATGTGGTGTGCAGATTTGCGGCATTACTGGGCATTTTTGGGCATTAGTTTGGGCATTAGGCTTTGCTGGGGAATTGTAAAGATAAAATAAGAGATAAGATAAAATATGGTAAGACAAAATAAATAAGATAAAATTAGATAAGATAAAGTAATGCCCACTGGGCATTAGTGGGCATTGGTGTACAAGATTTTGGTCAGCGGTTTTCCCCTCGGGTAAACCGTTGAGGGCATTAGGTGCGCAGATTTGCGGCGTTACCGGGCATTAGGCCTTGCTGGGGCATCATAAAGATACAATAAGCTAATAAGATAAAGTAATGCCCACTGGATTTATCACTGTACGTGTCTGTGGTCGCGAGAGAATTAAAAGATCTCGATGGCCCGCGAAAAGTCGGCTACCGGTTATGATCACCGTGGCATTCATAAAAATGAACTTTGTTTTCGTACTTGTAACAATTCTATAAAAATCAGTATTTTGAAATATCCGTACGTACTTCTCTAGTTTCTAGTATCTAGATCATAAAAGTTTTTAGCCTTTTGTCTTAGGTTCGAAGGTGTAGCCCATATACTTACATTACTTATAGACTGCGCCATCCCTATGGACGCGCTGTCCTAAACATTAGAGTGCAGACATATCAAAAGTGTCATGATCTCTCTCTCTCTCGCTCAGCGTTAAGATTGGGGGAAAACGAACAAGTTAGACTAATTGTAAGTCTATGGTGTAGCCGTGAAGTTGTCCACCGCTGAGCGCGTCAATGAAAGAGGAGTTTCGGTGTCTCGGCTTTACCGCCGCTATTTTACATTAAAAGTAAACAAATAAATATTTTTTGTTCCTTAAAGATATGGTACATACCTACTTTTCAATTTTGTATATACTTTGTTATATTTTCAAGAAAATGACCGAAAATGACACTAATTTTGACCCGTCCAAGGTGGCCTAACCCCTTAACTGTGAAGTTGGGTGATTGTGAAGTAGGGACTTTTGGATATGAAGGAAAGGGGAGAGGCAGAGATAATTGTCCTTTAATCTTTGCACATGTGCGTCGCTACACTTTCTCATGTTCCTCGGCATCGATTATCTGCGGAATCAACGTAAGTCAAAATCACAAAATCAGAATCCCAGAGACTCCACGTTTTCACGGTCGAGGGTTGACTTCCCTCGCTTTGATTCGCATTGACGTACTTTCGTACACGCTATATTCGTCCTACAATTGTACGCTTATCCTGTTTTGCGTGCTTGCCGCGACATGGAACGACCGGATTATCTTTAACCGCTCGGCGACGGATCGTAAGAGAGGAAAAAAAACAATGTTCGCCCGCGTCGCGCCGGTCTCGATCGTTGCGCAAGATTTATGATAATGTTGCACGAAGATAATCTGTCGAGCGAGGCGGCTGTTCGCGCAGCGAGTTTCCGCGCGCGTGGGCAAGAATTATGCGCGTAAAAAGGCGCGACGTCACGGCCTTAAACCTGTTACGAGGCGAGGCGTAAACAAGCCAGCCTCTCTTATGCCCATTTCAATGTGGATTATCTTCAATCCCGGTTTAACTTACTCTTATCTTTTTCCAATTTCCGAGACCAGACGAAGGTAAAAAGTAAGTCGAGCCGAGATCAAGTCCGCATTGGAGAAGCGCAAGTGACGTTAACGCCATCGATTGATAACTCCGGTTCCTTATCGCACGCCCCCTCCTCATATTTCCGCCGTCGATTGCGAGTTACCGAATTATCAACTCGATTACATAATCTCTCGGACAGATACAAAAGATACGTTGCCTTTTGTCGCGTTTAAGGTGGCTTCTTCCTTATGAAAAAAAAAGTCAAGTCTCAAAGAGCAGTCAAATTTCCTCAAAACATTGTATCTTTTGACTTTACTAATAAGTATTTGCTTGCAGAGGTCGGTGACCTCGTATACTTAATAGCGCATTTGCATCCTTGTGACATTTATTATATTTATCTCGTTTTTTTGTTAAGATATTTTTGTTAAAAAACACAACTTTAACATTCTTTCTTTATTTTATTTCATCGGCGACCGGGTCTGAAATTTCGCGTACTGATAGATAAAATTTGCAACTACAATATACTTAAATTTCAATTTTTTCTGCACTGAGAAAAAACTGATAGATTCAACCAGTCGTCTGTTAGAAAATGGACGAATCAGAATCCCTCTAAGATTTACCAGAATTCCTTTAGGACTTACCAGAATTCCTTTAGGATTTACCACGAAAGATATTTCATAACCAGAAGTTTACTGGACTTCACTACAAATCTGGGTTAATCCTAAAGGAATTCTGATTCGTCCATCTTTTAACAGACGACTGGTTGAATCTATCAGATTTTTTTTCAGTGTACCGATGGGCGCGTTTCGTTTGGGAGCCGCCAGTAACGTGAACCTTCCAAAGGGGGCCCGTTCCGTTTGACAGGCAGGGAGGAGGGCGTGTATCAGTTGTACAACAGTCGGTCTCTGCAACTGCGATGATCAATTTTAACGCCCCGCCATAAAACAAATGTATCGCGTGCCCGTCATAACAAGCTCGCGGTGGAGCGTTACGGCTCTCGCTGCGCCGGTTTATTTAAAGTCGGAGTACATACTAGCGACGATCGGCCAACAACTATCGGGCCAGGTGCTCGTTTCCTGCGATTGAGACGTCCTGGGGCGCCGATCGACGCGCCGCCGTCGAACCCGGAGCGCACGCGGGGCCGCGAGATTGAATATTATATCGGTCGTACGTGAAATTCATTTAGATTCATATCGTAGGGACGTCGCGACCGCGGGTGGAAATTTCGCCAGGCTACCTGCTGGTAGACTTCGAGCTTCTGCATTCGACACCGCTGTCTTATAGCGAATTCGATTGCTAGCGCACACCGAGTGCACCTATTTATAACCAATTTTTATATTCAACTTTGTCTTAAATACACGTTCAAAGAATATCTAGCCAAAAGATGATCCGTATGGATGCTCCACAGGTTATTTTACTGGCTAAGAAATATTTCAAGAGACATTTAAGGCGATCCTTAAATATAAGAATTGACTGTAAACAAGCTTTAGTGTGCACTCAGCGAGCGCTAGTGCGAGCAACCGAATTCGATATTAAGGTAGTTCTTTCGTAAAATCAGTTATGTGAGAATTGTTTCAAATTTTTCAGTTTATTCTTTACATAAATACGTGCAAAATAAGACTAATTAAATTAAAATTGACCGTCTCAAAGTTCTAAAAAAAATTGTTAAAGTTTACTATGTTACACGAAATATTACGTCTAAAACATTAATATTTTTAAGTTAAAAATATTATTACATGTCAAATATTATTTACACATATTATTATGTTTTAGAATATTAATATAATATTTGCGTTTGCAAACGCAAATGGTGGCACATTTTATTTTTTTAAAGCTTAACGATGAGTGAGATTCGTATGAGAAACAAATATGTTATAAAGTAAAATAGAACGAATAACTGGAAAAAAATCAAAATTATTGACCGTTTCGTTTCAACAATATAAACAGTTAAAACTGAAAAATGGGAAGAATTATGTAGTAGACATGAGTGTAGCGTATGAGATGTGGCAACAGCACCTCAAACTACAATCTTTCGAATCTATTTTATATTATGTATTAATCGTAAGTGCATTCTTTAGAACAATATTGCACCAAGATATATCATTGTAATAATTGAGTGCTGGTTCCTGTCTGGAATAAACTTTTGAGCATTACTGTCGCGAAACAACTACCTTAATCTCGTCAATGTGTTTCTGTCACTTCGATGACACTTGAATATTCTTTGTTACACGCGGAGAGCATTTTCTCTTAACATTTATCCTGAAAATCATGTAATCGTGGGACAACTTGGCACATCGAAGAATGTTAGGAGAGTTTTTTTTGTAATTTTACTATACATTTTACTAGGAATTATACTTCGTATACATTTTACTACTAAAATGTATACTAAGTAATGGTAAATTAAGGGGATGCTGGAGTGATTCTGCACTTTTGCACATTTTGTACTTAAAACTGTCTGTTTCGTGGAAACATTTGTGTAATATACAAGTTAAATGGCTTACGTGTACAGATCGAAAGCGGCTTGCTATTCCGGTTAAATGAAAAACAATATGGCATCACTGAAACTAAGTTTGTAAGTCTAATACGAAGTACTAGTGAGTAACACACCATACAGTACATGTAGTATGTGTGCTGCTCACTAATATTTTTTATTAGACTTACAAACTTAGTTTTAGTGATGCCATATCGTTCTTTCATTTAGCCGGAATAGCAAACTGCTTTCGATCTGTACACGTAAGTCATTTAATTTGTATATATATTACACAAGTGTTTTCGCGAACTGACAGTTTCCAACTTAGAAAGGTGCAAAAGTGCAGAATCACTCCAGTATCCCCTTTTCTCAGACGGAGATACGATCAATTCGGGAATTTAATCACTCCCGTTATCACTCACGTTATCACATTTCGATGTAATCGTGTCGTTATGAGATCCCGTGGCTGTACTTTCATCTGCACCGAGAAAAAATTTCATCGGATAAACCTGTTAAATAGTGTTTCCGATGGTTAGTTTTTCCGATTACGTTTTCCGATTAAATTATGGATACATCCGATGAAATTATTTCTCTGTGCAGATGAAGGTACAGCCACGGGATCTCATAACGACACGATTACATCGAAATGTGATAACGTGAGTGATAACGGGAGTGATTAAGAGACCGATCATATTTTTCATCGGATATACAATTTAATTAGATATATCCGTTTGCTATTATGTAATTGGATTATCCGATCATATTTCATCGGATATTTTTCTCAGTGTGGCGAAGATGAAAGATGTCGATCGTTTTCTTCGCGGAACGCGCGACGACGGTAAATTTCGCAATCAGTGATAAATTGCTCGACAAGCCTACCCGGCAATTTCGCTTAATGATTCATTAGGACGCGCGGAAGCACCGCGTCTGGTGAAAGTTACCGTCGGGACGTAATTGCGCGGGATTCGGATTTAAAGGCCGCGGATGTCTACACGGAGAGGGAGAACCGCTCCGAAGGAGAGAAAGAGGATCGGTATCGAGGGTGAAATACGAGAGCGATCGAGTTCTCCCGCCTTGCGAGATAATTCAACACCTTTTTGACTGATTGATCAAAAGTAGTGGTTTTCTTACGTGTTAAATTATTTTTCCAACATTCTCGTAAAAAGACTCTTCGATTTAATTAAGTCAATTAAGTGAATTGCGCCGGAACTTAACGATCTTAATCAATCGATTTAAATTCTACCGATCAAACGGACCGGTTCGGTCCGACGCGCAGGCACGTTGTCAGCCGACGGCGACGGCGACGGCGAACGGCGACGGCGACGGCTTTGCGGATTCTCTCGCGGGAGGGAAAAAGTGTGATATTATTTTTTCAGTGTAGTTGGCGTTTATTTTTGCCGGCGCGGGCGGCAGAGCGACTTATCGTACGGCTCTGCTTAACGTTAACAGCGCGTCCCCCGTCAATTATTATTCTTGGTTCCTTATTTTCGTCTGGTGGCCGACTGACTTGACGCCCCCGACGCGCGTTAAACTCCCCGGCGCGGCGCGGCGCGGGCGGCGCGGATCGAATCTCGTTCGGATTTCCTCGAGACGTCGCCGATCGTCTGGCTGGTCTCTTTGATCATTTTCGAGACTGTATTCGTATAACAATATACGTGACATGTATAGTTTTATCTCGATAAGAGCCACAGTCGACGTGTCCGCAAATATATTCAGAGAACACGTTCGGCCGAGGGCGAGGGGTAAACCGCTGAGGGCATTGTGCTGTACAGATTTCGGGTATTACCAGGCATTTTTTGGGCATTAGTGGGTGTTACGTGGCCTTGTTGGGGCATTGTAAAGAATCTAAATAGATAAAACACCTATTAATGCACTAAAATTGGATAATAATGCCCAGTGGGCGTCTTATCTTATTATCTTATCTTCTTAGCTTCTTTCTAATACCCCAGCGCCAAATAACACCCAGTAATGCCCAAAATGCCCCTCAGCGGTTTACTCTCCCCGCGTTTGACCTTAGGGTAGAGAATTCGCAAGCGCCGCCGCTCTTATCGCCGCGCACGGTTCATTGCGTTCGTACGTCGAGCTGCTAATTAGACGTTATTACGTGCAATTAGTTCCCGGGCACCGTGGCGCGCAACAGGTGTCGGGTAGCCATGCACCTTGTAATTTCGGAGGCGTGCGATCCGCCGTGCGATTCACGGCCTCTTGATAATTAACGCGGCTGTTGTTACGTTGCGTTTCCGCGGGGAAACTCGCGCCCCTCCTCTCGCGGTTCTCAAGGACCGACGAAGAGCCGCGCGTGGTCGCGGAATCGGAAGGCGATTTCCTGTGACAAGCCCCGCGCCGCGGTCGGTCGCTCTCGCGGGACACCCGCGGGACTCGGGCGGATTTCCGCGCGAGACGCCTGAGAATAATTTCGCGCCGGTAAATAAAACAAGACGAGGGGCGGAGGCGTGGAAATATCGGGCGGAATTCGCCGCTTTTCCTCCGTGTTTCTACACGGAGGTCCAGACGAAAACAGCCGCGGCCTATGCGTACGCGTGTGTCTCTCTCTCTCGGGGTATTTCATGACACAAATATCTTCTCGGCAGCCTGGAATTCCGCTTTTCCTTTTTCGCTTGTCCCGACGCGAACGGCGCTCTCGTTCCCCTCCCGAAACGTCCCCGTCGCCGTCCCGGAGCTTTCGGCTTTCCGGTCGAGTCTTCATCTGTCCTTATTTAATATGTGACTTTAGTCTCTTATTGAAATGTAACGTGTTCCAGCTGCGAACGCGTCTTCTTTGACCATCTCGACGTGGGGCTCTCTACCGCGAATGTTTGACTAAAAGTGAAAGTTTGCTTCCCGATTTTGACACTCGTCTTCAATTACTTGTCGAGCTACTTCGCAAATAAAGGAACACGCGTACTTGTATTACGAGCTCAAATACGCGGGGAGAATTTTTTTTCTTAAAATTTATCCTGAAAGCCACGCGATCGTGGGACAACGTGGCATTTTGAAGAACCTTCTGAGTTTTTTGAAAATTTGTCATACATTTTACTAGTAAAATACTAAGTACAATTGCGAGTGAAATGTATGGTAAAATTTCAAAAGAAACTTCATAAAATTCTGTGAAATGCCGCGCTGTCCCACGATTGCAATATTTTCAGGAGAAATTTCTCTCCGTGTATGCTCGATTTGCTGAAATAATTTGCGGACAAGAACCCCTTCGTCCATCTCGCGTTCGGTTCACTGTCACTCGTTTGTGCTGCAATACCAAGCAAAATCGTAAGACTCGTAACTTGTTTGCGTAACAACTTCTCAGAGTATAATCTGCAATTCTATGCTATACTATGCCATTCTATGCAATTCTATGACATACGGCACGCATAGAATTGCAGACGAGGGAGAAACCGCTGAGGGCATTGTGGTGTACAGATTTGCGTTTACTGGACATTACTAGGGCATTTTTTGGGCATTGGGTCTCGCTGGGGCATTATAAAGATAAAATCAGATAAAACAAGATGAATAAGATAAAATAAGATAAGATAAAGTAATGCCCACCGGGCATTAGTGGGCATTGGCATTTTGGTCAGCGGTTTTCCCCTCGATTGCAGATTATTCTTGCGAGTCTTAAGCGTGGTCTACAATGGCAGTAGGAGTAGTGGATTAAGGCTGTAAGACGTCGGAGTAAGCTCGTGTTTCCGGTGTAGTAGGCGTAGAGTAAGGCTGTAAGCAAAATGGTTCAATTCCATTTCGTACGACCTACTCCCTTACTCTCAGCCACTGATAATCAGTTCACGAAATAGGTTAAAGTTGAAACCCTGATCTCGTTTGCGCCTGTTCACAGGCCGAACCCACCACCTCCGACCGATAGATATCTTCGTTTGCATAATACGCTATTGAAGAGTCAAGAGCTGACTCCATAATAATATAAATAACACAAATCCAATTCTTCGCACATCCATATTCACCAACAACGGTAACATTTGTGTAATAACATTGGTTAACACTGATTGGCTCATTATAATCCTTACTCTACGCCATTGTAGACACTCGGGCGTAAAGGGACCTTAATCCTACAGCCTATGTCTAACGCCTACTTCTTTAAGCCTGTATCACACCACGGATTGAGATTGAGATTAGATTGAAGTTTGACCAATCGGAGTAAAGTTCACCAATCTCAAGTCTATTTTACTCCGACTGGTCAAATTTCAATCTGATCGTGTCTGTGAAGTTGGC
>NW_011967032.1:79930-82671 GCF_000949405.1 Vollenhovia emeryi | reverse complement strand
GCCAACTTCACAGACTAAATCTGATCGCAATCTCAACCGTAGTCCGATACGGGCTTTACGAAAACAAGTTACGACTCTTGCGGTTTTGCCTTTAGAATTGCGGCAATTGGTCTCCTCTGCTGCGTTCATTGTCCCGATGAATCCGCGCAGGACGCGGCAGTGGCGTCCGATCGCATCTACGTAAAAAGTACCTTTGGCACGAGCGGATACGTTTGCTCGGCTGATCCGCGCGCGAGATTCGCAAGGCGAGCCGGAACGGATTCGCGCGGCCACCATCTTCGAGTGCCGTCTGCCCACTCGCATTTATTTACATTTCACTCATTTACGTGTAGACTTGTTTTCGAAAATCTCGAGAGGGAGAGCGAGTTACTATTGCCAAAGAAACGGAAGAGTAAGCGAGTCTGAAATAATAGGCAGAAGTGAAAGAGCTTCGTATGAAAAATTTTTATGTAACACGCGCAACCACGTTTTTTTAACCCTTTCGTGCCCAAATTATTATTTCATTTTTTTTTATACAACGTTCTATAAAGTGCATTGCTAAATCGCTGGGTCTTTTTGACAGAACGTAAGTGGGACTTACATATCCCAGTGGCCATGGAAGGATTAAGTGTCTAGAAAAAGAAATATTGACGGTGGTTTTTAATAGAACGTGCGGGGTAGTGCGCCAAATTAGATTAAATTAATTTATTCGCTGAAAAATGGACGAGAAACGGCAGAAGGCACGAATGGAGGAGGCAAGGCGCGCCAATAAACACTTCCCCTCTGATTGATGCCTCGTTCACCTGACCCGCCGTCTTGCCAGGTGCGAGTAGACGGAAGAAAAGGAAGCGACGGAGATTATTAATTCTAGCACTTTATTCTACCGCGTGGCCACGCTCCAAATGCAAATTCCACGCGGCCAAAGCTTTTTCGTCCCCACCGAAGTCTTTTCCGATCGAATTGGCGCCGCGCCGTTTGCCAGTTCGCTGAAACAGTTAAATGCGCCATTATGATAAAAAACACTTTGTATCAGACCAAAGAGGAAGCCGACGCGTAATCTGCGAAGAACATATGTATATTGTTTGTTATTAATCGAAAATCATTCGCACTGCTCCTGTAACGCCCGCTCAAGAAAATGATCTTGCAACGACAGCAACGATTTTCTAGGTACGAAAAAATAACTGAGATATATAGAAATTGTATATGCTTTGTACATTTCCTGGCACGAGCCCATGCACTCTTTATGTTTTCCGACTACAACCGTTTAAACATTGTCACTTGATAAGGACTTGGAATTCGGTCGAAACGTCGCAAATAAATTACTGAAATCTTGCCAGTCTGGTCGACTAGAAGCTTTGCATTTTTGTGTGTACACGTTTCGTGCTCGATCAATTTAAATAGCAGAAACAGAATTTCTGTCTCAACTGTTAGCGAATGTTAGGAAGAAAGTGTTTCTGTCCCAGTATAACGTTTGATCGTGGAACAAAGATTGTTCCAGCTATGGTACCGAAATTCAATTTTATCCAACGTGAATGACTAATATTTGGCCATGAAACCTAAACTTTCCAGAAGGTATTACCAGAATGTTGCTGCTATAAATTTTGCAGGCCACACACAGTTTTCTAACAGACACAAAAATTAGCGATAAATTTTTATTGCCACACCTAGAAATCTACCTGCGTTAGCAAGATATTTTTGTGAGCGTCGTTTGATCGCTGCTATCTTGATTGCAATATTTCTTTCAGTATTTTTATTCTCCCCCGTCTTGGAAAACATTTGTTTATTATTACTGTTGACACGTTAGACCTTCTTTATCGTCATTTTATGCAAGCGCTCTCTGTTGCAAATAACATAATACTCTTCGCAAAATTTCATCACGGCCGCTGGCGGTAGCGAGCGCGTGGCGGCGTTCCTCGGTGCCGGCTAATAATTATGTGGCACTCTTACGTGGCGTATACCGCACAGGTGTCCACCGTTTTCCTACGTAGCTGCCAATTCCGCGATGTAGCGGGTGTCATGGAGCGATCGGCCGGTGTGAGGAATGGGATCGGGATTTCAAATTAGCCCGCGCGGATTTTGGCAGTTTTTGACAAAAAGAGTCTCCGCGATGATTCACCTCGTGCGCAAGCACACGCATTTAGATTTCCCGTTAATCGCGTGCCCGTACTCGTCACTTTTCGACTGCCATTTGCAGGAGACAGGGGGTGAGAGGACGCAAGCGTCGTGCAACGTACAGATATCAGAGTGCGAGTGGAGCGTATAGGAAAAATGGATTTCCTTTTTTTCTACATTAAGTCTCGTCAGACGGTGCCAGTTGTACTACAATTGTCGATTTATTGCGGGAGAACGATGTACATTTGCGGCGCGGCACGGGGGGGGGGGGGGTTGCTCTCTGCGGGATAAACGACAACTTCTCATTCATTACCGTGTAGAAGCGGGCGAACAACTTGGTTCGACTTGTGCGTTACTCTTGAAAAATGGGTCAGCCAGGCGGGTTTATAAATACGATAAGATATGCCATCTCTCGAGAGGGAAAGAGAAAGAGCGAGAAGGGGCGAGAGGAGGGAGGGAATGGGAAAGCTTCCGTCTTTCCTGCTTGGCACGGCGAAGGGGCGAAAGGGAGATCCAAGTTTCAAGAGTAACGCGTCGCACCTGCCGAAAAAGAAATAAGTATAATTGCACGTCGTTCTTTGCGCGCGTTTTCTGGCTGCCAGGTTCCACGATCTCTCTCTCTCTCTCTCTCTCTCTCTCTCTCTCTCTCT
>NW_011967032.1:51331-79585 GCF_000949405.1 Vollenhovia emeryi | reverse complement strand
TCTCTCTCTCTCTCTCTCTCTCTCTCTCTCTCTCTCTCTCTCTCTCTCTCTCTCTCTCTCTTTCTTTTTTTTTTCTTTCCTCCCTTTCATCGCGCACGATCGAATCAAGAGTCCGTCGTCGATTTCCGCGACTCCCGTCCGACGTCTCGCACTCGATCGGCCATCGAGTTCGCCCTACGGCGGAGTCGACGGTGGAGCGTTCAATCTGGATGCGGCCCAACTCGCCGCGATCCGATGAATTATAAAATATCCACGTTTCTGAGAAGGCTTCCGGATCGCGTTATTACGAGCGCTCTTGGCTCGTCCCGCGTCATCGCCGCGGTATTACGGCCGTGTCGCGAGAGACGGGACGGCGGTGCGCCCTCTTGGCGCGCGCACGGGCCGTCATTAGCGTAAATTAACGGGGGGATCCTAGCGACCACCTTGTATCGGCGTCCAGCGCGAGGACCGGCGGCGCGCATTGTAACGATGATGTTATTATACCTGCGCCTGCAGGTAGGCCCTGCCAGGAGGATGGGGGCCCACGATGGGGGAGTGCCACTGCTCTAACATCACTATCATGCAGCTGTTCCACGAGCTGAAGCAGCAGTTCCCCGCGCTCCCTGATCACGTCGTCTCCCAGTGCATCGCCCAGGTACACAGGTGGCCTTTGTCCGTCAGGAGTGCGGCCCTATTAAACACCGACCCCCGACCCCCCCCCCCAACCCCCGTCCCCCCCTCGGATCTCCACGAGAGACACGCACAACTAACTCGTCGTCCCTAGTCGCCGCAATAACGACTAACCGCCGATGCCTGCGCAACCAACGGTTTACGACGTGCGACTTAACAAGGATTTAATAATCACGTCTCCCGCCCCCCTCGCCTTCCTCTCGCCTCCGTCATGCATCGCTAAACTCATTTGCACGAGCGTGGAACCTGTGTGTACGTTGTTTAAGTGTGTAGGTCCTCCCAGGACGGGACCGGATGTACCTTTCGTCACGCTTGAGTAAGTCGATTTGAAGACGCATATCTCCCTTCGAACGTTTTCTGGGCGCATTCAATTTCGGAAGAGGAGAACGAAATCACACGCTGCAATTGATTGGCTGGATTTTAATACAAGTGTAATTACGCGAACTTAACAGAAAAAAAGGGTCATACGGTACGGTAAACATTTGGAGAACGTTCTTCGTGATGAAAAGTATAACAGCCAAATTGACCAGAGATATTGTAATCAGAAGGGACATCCGGTTTCGGTGCTCTGGGATGTTGCGTATAAGTCTTTCCCAGCACACACGCGTGTGATACGAGCGATTAACTAATGTAATGCGACGCGTGTCCCGTGGCGTGTCTCCTAAGCCGGAAACCGACGTCGGGGACGATCGGCGGCGAGTTGACCCCAGGTACGTGTGCGTTGCAGAACAGCCACGACCGGGAGACATGCGCGAGAAGCCTGCGGGCCACCCAGGAGTCCCGTCCGTCGCCGGGCGCGTTTCCACCCCCAGCCCCGTGTATCGGGGTGCAACAGCCGCCGCCACCGCAGCCACAACCGCAGCAGCAGGCGCAGCAGCAGCCACTCGCGTCGCAGCAGCAGCGTTGCTGTACGATGAACCAAACGGTCGCGAGCAACGTCGGCGTCGGGCGCCCGCATCGACCGGCGTCGTTGGACATCGGTATGACTCGTCGCTACCCCCCCGCAGGTTGCACCCGCACCGCTGCCGCCGTCGCCGTCGCGGCCGCGACGCCGGCGGCGTCGTCCAGCGGTATCGCCGCCCCCTCGTCCGCCCCGGCCGCCTGCACGTCGCGCGGCTTCTTCGACGACGGTTGCACCGTCAATAGCAACGGCAACGGCAGCAACGCGCCGCCCGGCTTCGAGCTCAACGTCAACGTCGCCTGCAGCCCCGCGGGCAATCGCGGTACGGAAGCCGGACGTTGTCACCCCCTGCTGAAATTGATGTTGTACTCGCACTATTTAACGCTGAAAAGAGTCCCGAGTTGTAGAGCAGCTAGGGACCGCGCGTAATTTCCTCGGATTGATATTTGATTGGAAGGATCAAGCCGGGACTCGGCCAAATTGTACAAATTATCTTTCGGCAGAGATCTTTCGAAAAGAAAACAGCGGTCTTGCGACACAAATCGTTACAAGCGTTACATCGAGCGTTAAATATGTGATACGATCAAGCAGCATAGTAAGAGTTAGACCACGAGAGTATCGAACCAAAAGAGATTTGCGGTTGGACATTATCTCGCTCGCGATAACCGTAGGGAGACGTAGGATAGAGGAGTAATTAGAGAAGCGAAAGCGGATTGTATGGCAACGCTACGCGCTCTTCTCAGAGGACCGGACTCTCGCTTTCTTGCGGCGCGCCTGTTTATCGCGAATGTTACCGGAGACAATTCATTTCAGTCATGTTCACAAGCTCGCCGATTATCATTCATCCGCTCGGACGGACCAGTCCGCAAGTTGACCTCGGTCGTACATCGTCGATAAGAGGCGTCTGGTCTTTTTTTAAAGATTATCTAATCGTGATTTTATATCGGCAGATTTTCGAACGGCACCGGCGATCGGTGCCTGTAAACGAAGCGACCTCGTCGTCGTGCCACGACCTCATTACGCCGAGCCACTGCTGGCCGCCGGGAAGTCCGAGACGCAGATCGATCACACGCGAAGTTACACGTCGGTCAGCTTGACCCTCCGGCCGCCCTCCTCCGAGCCGCAGCCCCCGATCGATATTAGGTCGGAAGGATCGAGTCTGACTTACTCGACCTCGTCCTTGGACCCGCGTGGCTTCCAAAGCCGCCTGCAGATCAGCATCGGTCCTGGAAACGTTGGTAGCGTGGCGGCGGCGAGGATCAGACCGCCGATGACTAAGTCAGTCTTACCGCCGCCGTGGATTCCAAGCCCACTGCGGTCGCCTGGTAGGTTTTCATTTTAAGCGATATAGTCCTTCGAGTTTGATTTATATCAGATATATGTAAGTTACACTGACAAGTAACACTGACAAGTTACGCACATCTTGGTGCGGATACTATTAAGCCCAAAGGATTGTGCAGATCAGTCCCCTCTGCGGGAAAATATTTTCACTCTACTTGAAACTTGAAATGGTTGTAACCTGTGATAATTGTCTTTGCACACACTTATCGACTACGAGTAGCATGAAGCGGTATGGACACGTGACAGAATTCTGATTGGGTAGCTTTTACGTCCTACATCGTTGTTAGCCGTGAGAGATGAAGTTCGGCCATCTTTTACAACAGGCTTTACAATCGGAAATACTGGTTTAAAACTGTTTTACAACACTGTACAACCGCTAACAACCACGTTCACGCAATTGTAGAATGGCCTTAAGGTAAATATGCAGAATAGGTCACACCTCACCGATTTCCTCGGCACTTAGATATGTTGTAGGGGAGAGTTTTCTGAGTAATTCCTTGCAAGAATCAAGTGGGGGACGGCATTGGTTTAGGAGATATAACAAATTGAAAACTAAAAATTTTAATACTTTTTCGTAGTAATTTTTATTAAAATGCCTGTGTAGCTACCTTTAAAATCATAAACAAACTACCGTTTTCATTTACAAGGTTACACCTGCCCCCTCCCGCACCAATCGGTACGGGTTGAACACACACACGCACGCGCGCGCGCGCACGCTTAATTCTTCTCGCGGCGCAAACTGACCGAGCAAGCGAGATCCACTCTACACCTCAGACATGGTTTGGGTATGGTTATATTTTAACGAAGTGGGGCCCCCCCGAAGGGGGGGCGGAACATACTGTCTCCACGCATGTACTTCCACCATTGTACTGTTCCACATGGGTTTGCAACTTTCCACGTGAAGCGAGATCCACTCCACACCTCTGACATAGGGTGGGTAGGGTTATATTTTTAACGAAATGGGGCCCTCCCGAAGGGGGGGCGGAACATACTGTCTCCACGCATACATTTTTCTACCCACATATAAGTCACTCCCCTCCACCAAATGTAGATAGAAAAATGTATGCGTGAAGACAGTGTGTTCCGCCCCCCCTTCGGGGGGACTCCACTTCGTTAAAACTAACCCTACCCATCCTATGTCAGAGGTGTGGAGTGGATCTCGCTTCACGTGGAAAGTTGTAAACCCATGTGGAACCGTACAACGCGTGGAATTAGTTTTGCCCTCCCCCCGCCCTTGCTCTTTCCTTACCTGCGTTCAATACTGAAGGTAAATAAAAGCATTTATTGTACACAGGATGTCAGAAAATTATATTTTAGTGGTTAAACATTTTTGTTTATAATTTTTTAATAAACACCGACCGATGGCAAAAACTTCTTGAAGGTCACTCAGGGTCATGATCTTGACAACATATGTCAAGATCAAGTTCATTTGGTTGACCTTATCTAAATATTTACCAAAAAACGTATTAAAAATTTCAGTTTTCAATTTGTTATATCTCCTAAACCAATGCCGTCCCCCACTTGATTCTTGCGGGGAATTACTCAGAAAACTCTCCCCTACAACATATCTAAGTGGCGAGGAAATCGGTGAGGTGTGACCTATTCTGCATATTTACCGGCCTTAAATTGCGCATTGAGCCGAAAGAAAAAAATACGCGTTCAATATGTTTTGGTGTTCAATAAGTGTGCCAAGTTTCATTCAAATCGGTGAGTGGCAGTTGTACTGTTACTTGTGAGAGACCCATTTTGTTGACACTGAACGTATAATTTGGTTGTATAATAAAACGAACAATACGTTGCCGAAAAGAAGTTAAATGTTACAACAAACCATTTTGTTTCCATGAGTTGTTTATCTGAACAAAATTTTGAGCGTCAACTAATAATTGTATTTGTCGCGTGAACTAAATGGTTTAGTTGATTGAATATTACAAAGGGATTCTGCGCATGTTCACTCAAACAAATTTGTGTGTTGATATAACCAACTAAATTTTTGTTGGTGTATCGAAAGATTTGTTTGCCCATGTTCAAACAAGAAATTCAGTTGAGTCAACTAGATTTTGTTTCATTCAACAAACTGGGTCTCAGTGTACTCGAATACATGTATCTATACGTGTTACAATTCAACTTATATAATATTTCTATCATGAATTAAAAACTATATCTGAAAACGATTCGCTTCGATTTGGATGAACTTTTGGTTCGATTTAGATTCGAAAAAGGAACCGGAACTCGATTCGATCACAGAATCCTCGATTTACGCATCAATATTCCATTTGATAAACAAGTGTACAATTTAGAAAGAGACTTTACCGAGGAAGAGAGAGAGAGAGAGAGAGCGCGAGTGAGGAAACATATGTAATATTTGTGTAGACTGTGATGTAATATGAAACACGAAGCGCAGTGTAGGCGTGTATACACGGGGTATTCTCAGACACGCATCTCCGATTCTAATTTTAGCGAAATTACAATTGAATAAGATAAAGAACGTAGATCTCTGTAGTCGTCGAAGAATTTATTACTAAAATTAACACGGGATACTGTGTCGCATTCAGAACTTCCGCCAGAACCGCCGAGCCAATTGCCAAGGCCTACGACGACGATGAGCGCGCCGACTACACCCTCCATACCGCCGACGACGAGCATCGTCCCAGGCTGCAGCCTTCCGACGACGCCGTCCGGGCCCGCGACGAGCAGCGGCGTCGCACCTCTCGCTGCCGCCGCCGCCGCCGCCGTCGTCTCCTCCTCCGTCGGGGACCACGCGGCTTCCGATCGGAACCGATCGCCGTTGTGCCAAGGTGAAGGCATGGAACGGGATGACACGCAAGCGGGTGGCCGCGTCGCCCGCCGCCGCTTTCGCCGCTCTAGCGTTGCAGAATCGCGCGCACGTGTATATTTACCTGGAAGTCACTCGGTCGCACGTACTACGCCCACGCACGCAACGCCGGGAACGATATTTACGCATTCCTGACCCCACGCTCCGGGCTATACATAGCCGCGCGCGCCCGCGGTTACAACTACGCGGACCACCTGATCCGGTTTTTCTGATCGCGAGAGTCCGCGCGCTATCGACGCGTTCCCTGGACGCCATTTACGCTAAACGGTGTATACGTTCGCGAAGGCCTTCCGCCTTTTCCACGATCGAGCAGCGCGATAATGCTGCGGACGACGCGCGAAGAACGTCGCGCGACCGTTAATCTACGACGCAGATGCGGCAGCTGCACGGAACTGTCTTGTATCTAATCCGTTATCGAAGTGATCGATAAAGTGATATATGATCGAGTTAATGCGTCATTTGTTCGCGACAAAGTAGAATTAGAAAAATGCCGTGATTGAAGTAAGCTCTTGAAGCTCGCCTCGTGTACGTACGCGCCAACTAAGATAGTTGTTAAACTTTTTTTAGTGGAGGAGCATCAAAAGAAATTAGTCGCGGAGCAATTGGCTAGGAAGGAAAGACTCGCTAGGGAACTGAGAGCTGAGAAGGGACGACTCGAAGCGATGAAGAAGGAGGTGCAGGCATTGGCCCGACCGGTGGATCCCTCGGTATCGCCGCAAGTATGTGCGACGAGAAAGTCAATTCGTACACGAATCATCTAGACTCGGAACATAATTTAGATTTGGATCATAGAAATTCAAATAATCCGCACATCTCTAGATGACTGACATCCTTTGAATACCCGTGTATCTTAACACACAATTTTGCAGGAGCTGACGAGAAAGCTGAGGAGCGAGATATACATGCTGCAAGTCGAGTGCGACAGATTGGCCGAAGAAGTTGACCAGTGGTCAGACAGACGAGGTATCTATTTCCTATCATGCTGTCACCAAGTTAGGAGCGACTCGTAGCGAATAACTCGTACTTTCAGTACCATTGGGCGAGACCAACGAGGAGTTTTATCAGGGCATTTATACCGGCCAGTCGTTGCCGGCGAGAGTGCTGAATCTGCACCCGCCGCGCTTACCAAGTCAACCACCGGCATGGCGGCCGGAGCAGCCGACGACGGTCGCGAGTGATAACCGGGAGGAACGGGACGAGCCTTCGTGGGTCTGCAACATGTGCACCTTCGACAATCATCCATTGATGAATAAGTGCGAAGAGTGCGACATGCCGAGACTGTTGAACCGCGGCGGCAGTGCAGGTATAAGCTCCGGCAGATTGACGAGAGAATTGCCATCGACCTCGTTATCATCGTAGTGACAGTGAACCGTCCCGAATGCTGCTCCGCGAAATGGAATAATTCAATTCGTCGCCTAACAGCATGCCGATTATTTGTTACATATACTTCACGAGAATTCGTGAAGGTCGTCCCCCGCGATTATATTAATCGATTGGATTTTGATAACGCGACGAAGCGCTTGAGTAAAAGTGATATTTTATCGCGTTGTACTTTTAAGATAGTTAACAAAGTGTGCGAGTGCTGTTATAACTGTCACAAGAATTGTGTACTTCACTGCGATTAAAAATATTAATCATATTTCTAGTATAATATAAACGAGAGTGGAGCTTGCAATTTTGTTCTCATCTGTCAGAAATGTGTGTGTATGCGTTTGTTGAATTCGATATCGCACGATAAATTAACATTCCGTTTATAAATTATTGTTTTATTTCTAAGCAATTAACATCATTGATATAGCACTGATATTTCCTGGCAAACCGTATCAGCTTTGATTTTAATGCAAGGTAAGAAGGGAAATTTTATGCCTGACGAATCGGCATCATTTTGCTTAATTTTGCAGCGATGCTAATAGAGTTATGAATTTTCAGGGGAGACGCAAGATATTCATATAAGAGTAACGCATCACCACAATTTCTCGCCGCGACGTGAGTATACTCAATTAACGTACCGATGCTTCCGTTCAAACGTGATTACCTACTATTTTACGGATGTAATAGATGTCTTCCCCGTCTGCAAGAACTAATTACGACGTATTACTTTTCCAGATATAGTGCACAGTTGGGTGGTATGATGCGAACTGAATTAGAAGTTTTCAAAGAGCTGTACATAAATATTTAAAAAAAAACTACTATTTAAATAAACAAATTTTGTAGGGGTTAAGCGATTGCAATAGAGCATACGTGACTAATGTAATTTAATTTAAATTTTTTATTTACGGTTAATGCACATTGCCCGCTTTCTGGCGATTACATTTCTGTCTTCTCGAGGCAATCTCTACGCGTCTACGGATTTTCATGTATCGCAGAATAAATAGGCGCAAGCGCAACAAGAGATACATTCGAATTAAACGCTGCAAAGTTCTTTCCCCTCCAGATTCTTATTTGCACAAAAAGTCATCGTGTAATACAGTATTGTACTTGTGATAATAGCAGCAATGTCGTTTCCGCGTTATATAGCCGTACCCCTCTCCAAGTTTAGCTTCGTTTCCCGAGTATACTCGCCGTAGAATCTCTCCAGTTTTTGATTGAACTTAGCGTTGCGCTCGTTAATGTAGTCGATGTCCGCGTCGTCGTTGTGCATCCTACGCCTGCTGTATTTCTCCCGTTTGGCGATCCTGCGTAAAGAGCAAACGTCGTTAGCTCGAAGTCTTATCAAAGATTACCAGGGTTGGGAAGTAACGCGTTACTTGTAACGCCATTACCGTTTTCGTGACTTTTTTATGTCTGTAACGTCGTACTTTTGTACTTTTATCGTTACTTCAGTTTCCCATTATCTTTTATATCCGTTCAATAGATCGCGCGCATTATTCTTGACTGGACAAAAATATTCCGATATAAGACGCATGAGAATGCACTGCAAGCATTAATCGATGTCTCGATTCTATATGATCGATGACTTGCTATACAGAAACTAGTTTAAAGTTTTAATATTGATTATTAAATAACAATGTAATTTTATAATCTAACATCTTACTTTGGCATTTCAAAAAAGTAACGGTAACGCGTAACTTTTTTTAAGGTAACGTTCCCAACCCTGAAGATTACGTAATTTCATTACAAGATGACGAATATCACGTACTGCTTCTCCAAATTGGTGACCATTTTGTCTACCGCTTCCTTTTTGTCCTCGTGCAAGCCGTGCAATATCGTATTCGGATCGCCGTAGAAGGCAGGCCCCAGCTTCTCCTTCGCCTCGTCGTACATCTCCATGTTGGGCTTAATGTTTTTCACCAGTCTGTTGTAACAACGTATCGCCGCTTGTTCGTAATCCGAGAAACCTGGATCGGGATTCTGTTTGCTCCTCTTCTTCCTAGCTATTCTCTCCGCTTCCGTGGCGTCGATATTCAGCAATTTTTTCCGCTCGTAATCTTCACCCTGAAGAACCAGAGGTCGAGTGTATAGCGCAAGTTAAATAATTTCGTTGGAAGATAAAAAATACAGTCGATCCTGCGGTACCTTAGCCTCTGCGTCCTTCCTAGCGGTCTCGTCCTGCATTATCCATTCGGCTTGCCGCTTGCGGGACTCCCAATTGGCAGGCAGCTTGTTCCTCTTATCCTCCTCCACGACTTCTTTGTGGTTCTGCATTCTGGCCTCGTTCTGTTGGAATCAAATCAGCGCTCTATAGCGATAAATTGAAACGCCAAGTGCGCTTAGCAATTAAAAAATCCATTCTCGTAAATAAAGGAGCGAAATAAAGAGTTTAAAGCGTCAGAATAAATCTTGGGGGACGTCGCGTAAGCTTCGTCACCTCGGGCAGGTTATCTTTGTCCCGAACTCACCCTCTTGACGTGCAGATCTTTGAGTCGTTTCAGCCTCTCATTGTACTTCGCCCTCGCGGATTGCGAGGACGACGCACTCGGCGCCGCGTCGTCCATCGTCGAGTAGAACGAGATGCAATTTTTCCCCCCGAGTTCACGCAACGTCGCGCACGGAGGGACGACGACTTGTCAATAATCCACAAAATCGAAGGAAAGGAAACCGTTCGTTTGCGTTTTCGCAGTGGGTCGCCATCTGCAGCCTCAAAATGCAGACGTGGAACTACGTGGCTACGTTCACCTCCCGGTAGGTAAACAAACGCGCAACTGCAGCAAAAATACTGGAAAAATGGAAAGGTCACATTACATTATGTCTCAATCGTGCAATATTTCGTTATATCTCCCGAGATATAATTACATAATCGAGTGTATACGACGAGATATCTTGCAAAAAGATTGATGTTCGATTCACCCTGTTTTACCGACGCCGAATCTCGTATCGTACATACATTACTCGGCAACAGGCGATCGTGGTAAAGAGAGGCGACGCGTTGACCGGCGAGGATCAATTCTCGAATCTTTCCGTGACGCGCGGACCGGCGGGGGGAGGGCAGGGGAGGGGTCAATCTCGCGCTCGCGTGCAGAGCGCGGCGCGGCGCTTCAGAGCGCCAGATTATCAGCGCGCCCGCCAGTCCCCGTCCAGTCCGGTCGATCCACGTTGCTCGACGTTCCGCGGCCGCGTACCGGCCGATCGGCTCGGCAGCATTATCGAACTTTATCCCTCGCGCGGTCCGAGGCGCGGTAGCGACTTATCACGCAAACACCTCCCCCTCGCTCCCTCTCTTGCCCCCCGCTCAGTTCTCTTTCGCATTTTCCCTCTCCCCCCCCCCCTCTCTCTGTCTTTCCCTCTCTCGCTCTGTTCCACTCCGTTTCGCCTTTTCGTGGGCTTTTCTGGATTCCCGCGGGTAGGGCGCGGAGGCACACGAGCGCGAGCCGCATACGGGCGCAGGGCAGGGCGCGCGCCGGGGACACGGAACGGAGCGGTGCGAGGTGAGGCGCGGCGTGGCGAGGCGAGGTGAGGCGAGGCGACGCGACCAGCCGGATAAAGCGGAGCGGAGCTGTGGCGCGCGCGCGCGTGCGGCGTGAGGGCTGTGCTGTAGGCGACGCGCCAAGAGTTTAGCCGAGCGAGCGTGGCGAGCCGAGGGCCCCCGGCAGTGCGCGCGGTATGGAGACCCTCGAATCGAGCCGCGTGTGCCGCCTCTGCGGCCAGCAATCGGGCATCTCGATCAACATCTTCGACGAGAGTGAGAATCATGTCCGGAAAATCAACACCGTGCTACCGATCATGGTACGTCATTACGCTTTCTCTCCCTCTCTCTCTCTCTCTCTTGCTGCCTCTCTGCCTCTCCCTCGCTCTTCCCGCTGTACGTTCGCTCCTTCCCTCGCGCCCTCTCTTTCGCCTCCCCCTCCTGCCCCTCCGTTTCTTTCCAGCGCTCCCCTTTCGCGACTCCCTTCCCCAATCGAGGAGGGTACGCGCCCGCGTGCACTCGCTCGCGTGCACTCTCGACGTCCTTGCACAACGGCGCGACGGGGACCAGGCGTAAAAGCGCACCCTCCTGGCCGCCCCCTCTCCCCTCCCCTCCCCTTCCCTTCCCTACCCTTCCGGTCTCACCTCGTTACGAAACGCGGGATCCGTTCTCTTTACCAGCCGCGCTCCGACGCGCGCTTTCCTTCGATCCTCCCCCTCCGTCTCCTCCGCCACGTTCAACGCCGCAATTCTCCACATCCGGTTTCCGCGAACTACGGGCGAGGATAGAAAAAAAAAACCATGGAGCTTCCCCACGTGCCGTGTTGGCGAGGCAGAGCGCCGCGGAATCCCGTGGGGGGGGGGGGGCAGAGAAGGGCACCCTTTGTGCGAGCGGGGCGCGCGTCGCCGACCACGTGCGAGGGGGAGCACCGCGGGGGCGACCAATTCTCGGTTCTTTTCTCGATCGGCCTGGCCAGGGGAGGGGCAGGGGCAAAACTATCGATTTTCGGAAAGTGAGGTTATCGTCGGTTTTGCGCGCGAAACGAGCGCGCTCCGAAATATCCGAGAGCGCAGTTTACATTGCGTAATTCGAAAGAGAGAGAGAGAGAGAGAGAGAGAAAGAGAGAGAATCATTAGAATCGTTTAGAGACAGAGAAAGAGAGAAACGGAGAGTTTTCACGGGTTCCCCGCGGCGTCAGCTCGGCGATTATTTTGCGGCGCAGATCTCTGCGATCTCGTCTCGGATCAACTCCCGCACTCCGATCGCACTTTTCATTGTTCTGTCTCGCCGCGTTTCTCCATTTTTCTGTCTTCAAAGCGCACGAATTTGGAAACTCGAGTTTCTCTTGTTCTACCCAGTGAGAAATGATTCGTCGATCGACATCGACACCGTCGAATTGACGTCGATTCGACATCATTTCGACGTCGATCGACGAATCATTTCTCACTGGGTAGCGCGTTGGGGTGGAAATTTAAATATCTCACGTTCGTCGAGAATCATGGCTATTTGAAATGCGCGTACAACGATATATTTGTCGTATTTATACGTGCGTAAACGTAACGAGATGTGTCGCTGGCGCCAAAATGTTGGCGATATGTCGCTCAATGATCGATCTTTCGGAGTGAATCTAAGGCTGGTATTACATGTGTCGTACGAGGAATTTTTCAAGCGTGTTGATTGGCTGCAAGATAGTAAGATTCTCGAGTATCTGGAAATTTTTATTCAGCAGCCAATCAACACGCTTAAAAAATTTGTCGTACGACAAACGTAATATTGGGCCAAAGGCCTGAGCAGAATGGCTGTCTTGTATTCTTAAGTCGCAATACAGTTATTGTGCGCTATTTTAAGACAATGATTTAAAACATAAAACATTGCCTTAAAGCCTCGTCTACATAGAAGTTGTAAAGTCGTAGTCGTAAGAATAGTCGACTATGATTGGTCAACTCTTAAGCCTCCGCTACAATGATTCTCGGTTCTGTCTACAATGGTCGTAGTCGTAAGAATAATCGACTGCGATTGGTCAATTCTTATGCGACTGACTGAATTGACCAATCGCAGTCGATTATTCTTACGACTACGACCATTGTAGACAGAATCGAGAATCATTGTAGCGGAGGCTTTATGTGTCTGACGAAATTGACCAATCGCAGTCGATTATTCTTACGACTACGACTCTGCGACTCGCATTGTAGACCACGCATAAAAGTACATACAAGCTGCTCAGGCCCTTAAGGCTGACGTTACATTTGTCGTACGACAAATTTTTCAAGCTTGTCGACTGGCCGCAGGATAGAAAAGTTGTCGAGTATCTAAAAGTTTTCTAACTTGCAGCCAATCGACGCGCTTAAAAACTTTGTCGTACGACAAATGTACTGGTACCCTAACGTGTCCGGTATTCAAGTGGAAAATTTCTTTTTTCCAGATAAACACAGAATCCGAGAAGAATTCTCTTCGAACCTCTGAATTATAAAATAGAGTCTCTTTCCATCCCGTTTCTCTTCTAGAAACTTTCTTGAGAGTTGAAATTCGCTTTTATGTCTAAGCTTTTTCTCGGACATAAAAGAATTCTTTTTAGAACTTATAAGAATCTGCACCGAAAAGAAATTCTTCTCGACTTTTAAACAGATTGCGCTAATTCACGTGGAATTAAACAAAAATTGAATTTCTTTTAACCTCGCAACAATCATCCGTGCTATTTGGACGGGAAGTGTTAAGCATCGTGACGTGAACTGCACACTAATTATATTAATTAATATGTAAAAATTTATTGAAGGACAGTAATAATTGATGTCAATTAATTCCCAGATAGCCAGTACGCTCAAGCAATGTATGGAAATAAAATGGAATATGATTTCACTGTTTGAATTATTTAAATACAGCTAGCATAATGTTAACATACTGTCGTAGTTAAGTGCTAACGCTAAAACAGCTAAAGAGAGAGCACACATCGAATGGGCATACTGTTTCAACAATGAGTCAGCATACATCATTTTCAACTTTCTCACAGATATAAACATGTTACATCTATTACATCTGGCCAAGCACTTAATGCTAGCATAATGTTTGGATCATGCAAATGTTTCGCTTTCGATATCACATGGCTAGCAGGCAGCAGCACAATAGACGACATAGATGCATAGCAAGATGCTAACAGTTTTGTTAGCAATACGAAAACAACTTGCGCTCACACTGGCTACCTGGATTGTAACGAATATGTCTAGTAAAACAAGGAGAATAATTAGTCCACAGATTCCGAGTAAATATTGTAATAAATTTTTCTAACGTTGCCTGGAAAAATAGCGAGTCATTTTCAAGTGTTCGTAAATATTTTATAATCATGCCCGCACTCAAAATTAATTCAGCTTGTCCTCAGTTTCTTCTCGAATTTACAAGTAACCTTATTTGTCAAATTATAAGTAATCGAGACAATCTCGAGATACGATATCTCGGAGTTAGCTGACCCGTTCGCGCGAATGTTATCGCACACACGTGCTTAACGCGTAGGGATAAACAATTCGAAATCGCGATAGATCAAGCGCGCAACAAGTGCAGCTTAATGTCCTGGGTGCTTTCCTCTTATTGACACAAGTTGATACAAGTATAATTTTCTCCTCGTTCGCTGGATGTTGAAAAAAAAGTTGAAACTTGCGTCGCTAAATGGACAGCACCACTGGTCACTTGGTTGAAACTCACCGCAAGGTGCGGAACGTGCCTTCGCGTTTCCAGCTGTATTTCTCGCACATTTCAAAATGCCATAAATCAAAGATCAGAATCTAGAAATCGGTTCTTCGGCCAGTCGTGAGATACAAATAATTAAATGTGACTCGCGTGTGATTAAGACGAAACCACTCCGAAGCAATTAGCAAGGGTAGGGTCTAATGAGAGCGATAATGGTAATGAGCGGAAATTTCCGACCGTCGTACGCGTGTCTGTTACAAGCGACAATGTACGCTCATTTACTCTTTTATTTTTTTTCTGCAATTCGAGAATTCGATCCAGCGTCTGCTCGGTATTTCGCGACCCGTGAATAACCGGACAGCGATTGCGCAACAATCGAGCCGTTCGGTGCAACAAGATCGCGGTGATTTTTTCCTCCTTCCCTCTTCTTGCGGAAACTTGGAAGCGTAAGTGCCAGTCTACAATAGAGATTTGAACCCTTATAAGCTTTAAGAAATTGACTAATCACAGTCGCGTATTCTACTCATACTTGATCGTGATTGGTCCATTTTTTAAAGCTTAGGGCTTAAATCATCTATTGTAGACTGGGACTAAAAGTCTGTCTTACAATTAGTCGTAGACGTAAGGCAAGGCAGAGAAAAACTTAAGGGTCAGAGCACAAAGCAATGTAATTATACTTATTTATGTATATAATTACATAAGCTAATTACATAAGAAAAAAATTTCGATTAATCTTTTCTCCGAATCGAAGCTAATTTCTTCATAAAGGATTGCAAAAGTTGGAACAAATATCGTACCGAACTCCTTGATCGGCGCTCGATTGATGCCCCGAGAGTCCGCGGACCCCTTCTGACCCCTGTTTACTGTGCGTTTCCCCAGGTGCACGAGATGGATCTACTGCCGAAACAGATGTGCCACCGGTGCAGCTACAAGTTGGAGGAATTCCACAAGTTCTACCTAGAGTGCTGGAAGACGGACACGGCGCTCAAGAATCAGCTGTCGTGGATGCGGAAGGGTGGCGGCAGGGAGAAGACCGGCGTGCCGATGGTGCACATCGAGAACGTGAAGATCAAAGCGGAGCCGGTCGATTACGATGTGTACGAGCTGGAGCCGCTGGTGGAGAACATCGACTACATCAACTCGATGAACTCGGTGGCGTTTCCGGCCGGCGGCATTCCCGACGGGTTGACGTACGCTGCGTTCTCGCGCTGCCGATGCTGCTGTGATAAGAAGGACCAAAGCAGACCGAGGAGAACCGCAGCGGGGCTCTGCCAGAATTACGAGGGACAGATGCCGGAATGCGGCAGAATCGCGGACGTCTCGCGGAAGCAGACTCTCGACGACACCGCCGCACGATTGAAGCCGTTTAAGCGGAGCCTGTTTGCGCAGTCGGCGTTCCCAGATTGTCCGCAGAATCGTCCACCGCGCCGCGTCAACGACCACGGGAGAGCGCGAGATCGTCTGTCCGCAGACACCAGTACCAAAGAAGGTGTAGCCCCGCCGGAAACGCGGAATCATTCTCACGGTGAACTCTCCGGCGTCTTTCCTTCTAAGAGCCGGATGATTGCCAAGAGCACAGTAGTTCGGAATCTGAGACCCAGGAAGAATCTGGTGAACTATGCGCAGGAAAGGAAGAAACTGTCGAGTGTCATTCCGGGACCATCCGCGTTGAGCAAGTCGAGCGTCTCTCACGCGAGGACGTTATCTTCGGACTTCGAGCCGACGCGGCAGACGGATGAGTCCGTAGGACGTAGCTTAAGGCCGAGGAAGAATGTCGTAGACTATCAGGAGCCAAAGATGAGGAAAGCCTCGGAGCATCGCGCGAAGAGGCGCAAGACGGACGAGCAGAGTTCGAAACTGTATTCGAAAAACGAGAGTGCGTCGAGCTCTTTAAACCTCAAAATAAAGCAGGAGGTTCTAGACAATTTGGAGGATGTGATGCTCAGTGAAACGACCAACGTGACGCCTCGATTACCGAGCAAATTTGTCGCTTTACCCGCGAAGGTCGAGGCAACGACGAACAACAATGACGTCAGTCTAAGAGACGACTATCTCAAGTCGCAATTTCGAGGTCAGTTCCAACTGGCCGAGCGAAGGTCGTTCTCCAACATTATGAAGAACAGGTTGGAGAGGCCGAAGAAGACGTGTCGGTTCCCCACGGCAAACTGTTCGCCGAAGTGTCTGAGAAGTCAGGACGTTTATTTGAGGAACGGCAAGGCGAGGAAGAACGATTATGTAGAGTGGTCGGTGAAGAGACTGCAGACGAGGAAGCTGGTGGACACGATCAACAAAGGCGCGAAGAAGTCATCGATGCTGAAGCTGTCCGAGAACATCAAGCGCTATTGCGAGACATGCAATGCCAGTTTTAAGAATAATGAATTGTTCAGATTACATGCGTGTTACTACGATTGATCTTTCCCCAAATTTTCGAGAGACACGAAAGCCACGAGTTGTCTGAAGATTGTACAAAAGATTGAGCTCATTGGCGACGGAAAGGTTATTTTGGGGGGAAAGGCTGCAGCCCCTCTTCCTTCTCGAACAGATAGATGATGGCGAAGGAAGCTCCCGTAATTGATAGAAACGAAAGTAAAAATATGAAATCAGTAAAAGTTTATTAAACTTCAATAATGTATTGTATCTATAACAAAAGATATAACAAATATCATTGAATGAAGGTAATATTTTATTTTGAATGAATCTTTTTAGTTTTAAAGTCGAAAAATAGACGCGAAGATATCTTTATACTGTTATTGCGACAAATATTACCACATACCACAGTGGTCGAATTAGTGAAACGCCCGTCTAGAAAGTAGGGAAGTCCAGGTTCAAACCCTGGGTGAGGTAATATTTTTCGTAATGTATTAAAACACTGGCCGGTTAATGTCAATTGGCTTGATTATTGCTTTCTAGTTTTACTGACAAAAAAAATTGAATATTTTTACCACGGTGATTTGTTTGGGATGTCATTTTTATCATATAATATTATAATTATCATTTTAATATGTAATTATAGTATTATGTATTATTATAATTATCATAATCATAAATATCGACAGACTAAGTCTCTATAACTCAACTTTTTTTCGTGTCCAAAAAGGAATTACGTAACGCGAAGCCAGCATTTTTAATTTTTTATTATAAGGAAACGGTTTGTAACTTGAAATGAGGTGCTACGCTAAATTTTGTGTGTGTGTGATAAAAAATAAAATTAAAAAAATATAGATATATGAATTTGTGAATTAAAAGTCACAAGGCGTGTAGAGGGTTAATATGCAATATAGCATCTAATTTTTATAGGTTCAACAAGTAACAAAAGACTGATTTATAATGTTGGAGGTTCAATTTTGGGGAGGAAGAGGGTGTAGCTTAGTCCTTACCTTTCGCCAATGATTAAGATGTCTTCAAGGTATCTCTGCTAACAGTCGAAGAAAATGGGCACTTCTTGTCGAAGTATAAAAAATGCATAAAGGGGATTAAAAATTCATGTGATTGAATGACAATGTGTGTATATATCTTTCAATTTGCTTCTCTTTTTTTTAATATCTTGCTCACAAAATGGAAAGTGCTTTTGTTTAAGTTTATATATTATAAGGATAACGAGATGATAGTTTATAAAATGTGCCTGTCCTGAAAAATTTGACCAAATTCTTATACTTACTTTTTGCAATATCGACTAATTGATTTTTTTTACTTCTTGATTCATTCGATTTTTCTTTTCGAAATCAATTCTCTTGATAGAATAGATTATTGTATTATCAAGTGCAAGGGTAAATGGGAAAATAGCAGGTTCTTTATGTACATAACGTACTTTATTTAGATTTCATATTATCTGGTACTATCTTTAATATATGATTTATGTTCCATAAGCGATATAGATGTATATTGCATAATATTATATGTACCCATGTACATACTTAGATTTTGTTTGACTTAAATACGTTGAACTATGACGATTGTTGCGACATACGCTTAAGATTTTATGTAGAAATTCACAAGTCGCCTTCAAAGATTGAGAAATAATTATACGAATATAGAGATAGAGGTATATTTTATGAGAGAAAAAGAAATATATATTATATGTCGATATTCGATGAAAACATGTGATATGTGTATAAAAATAATAACCGACTTTTTGGAGAACTCCAAAGTTATGTAAGTCGACGGATGTAATAGTCCAAAATTGAAATCTTTCTACTGGTACACCGCAATTTTGTATATTAGTATATACGATCTCCATAGTTTAACGATTGTTCGAAAAAGAATTACATTGCACTCCATAAAAAGTTAAACACAAGTTTACTTTATGGGGATTTAATATATTCAAATTTATATTAATCGCCATCATTGGACACACGCTGTAAAATATTTGTTAAATGACTAATTACATTCTATTTTTTCAGCATTGTTGAATAAATCGAGTTATGTCATTAAATCTTTCATTCACGGCGATCATGCAGATAAATTACATCGATTAGCTGCATAGGTTTATGCAGTCCCTTATTGTTGCAAAGTGTTTCCCTGAATTATCTGTCTGTCGATACACAAAGAAATAGTTATTGTTATATGCGGTAGATATATCTTTCTCATATCATTTAACTGATTAATAAATGTTATATAATTATATATACGTGTAAAATATGCAATTGCAATGATTATAAAGTCACCGTCCCGATCTTCCATCATTTTTCTCGTATCTTCTTAAAAGCTCTACATGTATACAATATTAACTGACACTGTTATAAAGTGAACATGGCAGATCTGAAACGGCAATAAAATGTTTCGAAAAGTACAATTTCTAATTTTCTAATTACGAGATTCTTTTAACTAACTAATACGATTAATGGTTTGAGGAAAAGATTTTATTGTGTAATCTGCACGTTTAAACGTGACTTTATAATTTATACGCTGGAGGGAGGAACCCAAACAGAGAGCACAGGTGATCGTAATGAAAAGGATTCAGTTCTTTCTTTATGAATTAGCGTAATCTGTTGAAAATGAACGCCAAAAGAACTCCATTCCGATGTAAATTCTTATAGAATGTGAAGTAAAAAGAATATTTTTTTTATCCGAAAAAGAGCTCGTAATCGACAAGGAAACGAATTATTTTCAAACTCTTAAGAATGTTCTTAGAACACACATACGGCGGAAAATTATAAATTAAATTTGGGGATTCCAAAAGAACGCTTTTTAGATTGCGCAACCCGAGATACGACCAACTCTGTTTTTACGCGGTTTTTCGAAAATTTTGTAATCTCGCGCACTTATTTTTAATTCCTAATAATGAATTAATAGAAATTTTGCTATCGGACTCGTCTCCCCATATTCACGTTAAGAAGTTAACAAGCGAGTGATATCCTAGGCAGGTCATTATTTTCAATCGTTACATCTCCAATCACATTTCAGCAGTTTGGCCGTCATTGTCAATTATGATTCGATCGTCATTCATACATAGTTCGTTCATTCTCTTATTCTCTTGGAACTCAGCCATCCCTGGCAAAAATAATATGTTTATAAGAAGTTTGTTTAAATGTTGAGTCAACGTTTTATTTGAGTTTTAAAACATTTACTGAATCGTTTGTGAAATATAAATTCAAACATGGAGTTGTTTGTGCCACGTTCACGGTTACACGTGTTCAAATTGCGCTTAATGAATACAATGTCAAACGTTTCCATTATAGTTTCCTAAGTGTTTGCAAAATGTTATTGTCGGTAAAGAATTAACCAGGTGTTTGCAACGCACTTCCAACATCAATAAAACTCTTCATAAATAAATATAAACGTCATCTCTCGCTTAAAATTTTCGCCAGGGATGTAAACAGCTTTCAATACAAAACTTTAGTTCATTACACTATTTTCTCCAAATAAACGTTGTGCCTGAAAATTATTGAAAAATTATTGTACATCATAATTTTCCTTATAAAATTCAATGTAGCTCGGTGAAATATAAAGAAAGTTAAAATATACTGTTGAAAAGGAATTTAAAAAATTGTGAAACATACTGTTTAATTTTTAGACATGTTTCTGAATTTAACTGAGTCTCTCTCTCTCTCTCTCTCTCTCGTTGTTTTCTAACGAAAATAATTTTCCACTAAATTTTCTTGAAATATCAATAAAATCATAATAAAGTAGGGCCAATTGGGAGAGATTTTCAAATACCTCCCGAAACATCGACGCCAATTTCACGGTGCCGATGTCGACTCGACGTCGATCGACGAATCGTTTCCCGCTGGGCTTTTCAGTTTAAAACTTCATTATATTTCCAGCAGAGAGAAACCTGAGAGCGGCCACGCCGGGCGTTTTACTTGATACCGTTTTCTTCGACAAGACGTTTCTCTCTGTTTCCAGTAAAATTTGCCAGCAGGGTATTGGCGGATGTGTTTAAAAGGGACTGCCCGTCGCTGCGCGATCGCAGCGTTGTGGCAACCGAACGAATTACAGGTGACAAACAAACAAAAAGTATGGCAGGTGTCAAGCGGTTCGTGAGGAATGACCGGTTGTACACGGCGGTTTGATTCGATCTAACTGCGGCGGAGGAAGGGCGAGATGTCTTCGGGCGCCAGGAAATCGCCGCGAATCGAAGACGTGAGTTTTGCGCGCTGTTATTCGCCCGCGGGCCGCGCGCGCCTAACCTAAACCCGTACCTAGACCGAACGTCGAATCGTTCGCTCTACGAGGCTTTCAAACGTACAACGCTTCTCCCTTCGGCAAACAGAACGAGTGACGAGTTTCACGCGTCCCGAATCTCTTTCTTCTAGTTGATTTCCACGGAGGATGACACTTTGGGATCCTCCATAAGTCTAAGCGTCGGGGAGAACTCGGTGCGCATCAAGGAGAGACCTAGGGCCACCAAGGAAGCCGAACAGCCATCGGCCGACAGGAGGGACGCGCCGGACAAGTGGTGGTTGAAGCGGCCCGAGACGCGTCTGGGTGTCCTGAGTGCCCGGAGTGCAAAGGCGAAGCAGTCTCCTCCTCCTTCGTCGGACGTCAGCTCTTCTATGAAAGAGTTCCTCGAGAAAGAGAGGATGTGCAAGGTGATTGGCTGAGACAAGCGACGTCGCGAGGAGGGACGTTTTCCTCGTGACGGAGAACTGTATTCGTAATTACTTTTTATTCCCCCCCCCTATCGTTTCTGACATGTTGCTTCGAACGACTTTCAGGCAGTATCCAAAAGCGAAGGAGAAGCGAAAGACAAGGATGACACGTTATGCGACATACTCGCGTCTGCGGCTTTTGACAAGTATCCGTCGGACTTTGAAAGTAAGTTTTCGCGTAGCACGTAAAGCCGGAGCTCTCCCCTGATTGGCGCTTTCGCTCGTCTAATTTGCTTTGCTGTCCCGTGCAGATGCCACTGACGAAGATATCGGCAGTATTTTGGAGGAAATGAGCAAAATCGCGGGTGCATTGAGTCCTAATTCGTGTCCCGAGCGTACCAAGTCCGGCGGTTCCAGTAAGAATCCCACCGAGGAAGAGAAGTCCGTGGAAGAATTATTGGAAGAGGCCGAGAAGCTAGTCAGGGAGAATTGTAACACCCTCTCGAAGAGTATATCGAAGTCTGATACTCTAATGCCGGAGAACCAAGACGAAAGCTTGAACAGGGTGAGGCAATTGGAGGCTGACATTTTTCAATTAATAGAGGAAGAGGTGCACAGGGAAACGGAGAAAATAAAGAGGAGTCCGAAAAACGAGAGGAAACGGGAGGGCAGTCCAGGAATCGAGATTGTTTACGAAAACCTGAGTAGCTTGAGACCGCCGAAAACGCTGGAACTGCAAAGGAGAAAGTTCGAGGAGCAGAAGGTCGAGATATCGAGCAGTTCCGATTTGGACGATCCGATTGAGAGGCATTCCAAGTCCGAGGAGCTGAGGAACACGAAGAAAGTTGAGATGGAGAAAGAGAATCTGCAGAAGGAGATCACGGACGTGGACAAGGACTTTTTCGAAGATTTGCTGCGAAGATCTAAGGAGAAGGCGGAGGGCGGGATGTCTGGAAGTTCGAGTTTCGGGCAGGAAGATTTCTCGCATTTCTTGAAGCTCCTTCAAGGGCAGAACACGGAGAAAACGGAGCCGGAATCAAAAGGGCCTAACGCGATGTATGATCTCTTTTTGAAATCTACTAATGGCGAAATAGTATCGGCCGAGGAGAGTCAATTAACTAGTGGCAAAACCCCAGAATTCCCGGAAAAAGAATTTTCCGAGATATTGGAAAAGGAATTACCGGGCATTAACGGTGCACACGCGGATCACGAAATTATCGACAGCGATTCCAGCGTGAGCGAAGGACGACACAGAGGGGCCCTGAATTCTCTGTCAGGCGGGACAACGTTCTTGAAATATTCTAGCAATAAATCAAGGAAGGCTATATCTAAGGTCGTAGAGAAAGAAAGCGATAAAAATGCGACAGAAGCCAATAAAAAGGTAGTTAATTTCGAAGATGAGTTGTATACGGTAGGATTGACGCCGAGATTAGAACTATTCGCGGATGCGATACCAAAACTCATGGCTGAAAAGTTAAATGAAAATGTTGCGAAAGAGAACGCGGAGAAAGCGGATTCCGCGCACAAGGAATCTCCTCGTTCAGAAACGAGTGCGAACACAAGAGCGGAAAATTCACATGTCGCACCAAAGATTCCGATGACGCATAATCACGAAGCACCTGATCATGGCGTTTCGAATAAAGCAATAGATGTATCTAAAACCGACCGCGTTGTTAGTGCACCGAGTAATAAGCAATCGAGCAAAGAGATAAGGTTCTGCAAGTCCAAGAGCTACGATCAGATATGCCAGCCTCCCCTGAGAACCTCCCTCGAAAATATCAGAGTTAACAAAGCGTTAGACATATCTAAAAAACCTGTAAATTCGTTTTCCAAAAAATCATCCATGATAAAGCCGAAAGTACAATCCCGACCGATCGCCAAAACCGCGTCGAAGCCTAACTTAAGATCAAAGCTGGATCCTGTTAAAGTTGGCTCTACATCCAGCTTGCCAGCTGCGTGCAAAGGGCCCCAGTTAAAGTCACCCGACAGTCACAGGAAGAATTTCATGGCCGCCGGAGATTCGAAGCAGATTCCGACGAAACGCGATTGGGAGACGTTATGTCGCGAGGAGAGACACAAGAACATGCTGCTGAAGCAACAGTTGGAGGCCGAGGCGAAGCTGTACAAGAGTCAAATCGAGGAGATGCGTACGTCCTTCGAAACAGAGCTGTTCGCCCTGAAGAAGCAAAATATAATCTTGAAGGCGAGAATGGACGAGTTCTCTCTGAGCGAGAGGCGCGCGGAGATCCCTGCCAAGAACGATACGAAAATTACTCTCTTAGAACAGGAACTGGAGAAGCAGGAGAGTCTGATTCGCGCTTATGAGACTGAGAACAAGAAGCTGATGCAGGATACGAAACGCATGCAAGAGGAATTGAAGAATTTGCAGTCCAAGCAGAAGAACACGATGTCAGAGGCGAACGATGCGCAACAACTCGCCGATCGGATGAAGGATCTCCAGGAGGAGACGTTGAAGTTGACCTTGGAGGTGTCCGAGCTGAGAGAAAAGAATGCCGATTACCTGCTGAAGAACGACGACCTGATTCAACAGAACAGTCTGCTCACGGACGAATTGGATATGTTCAAGGAGCAGTTGAGAGCGAAGAACAACTTTATCACGGATCGGCTGCAAGTCATGACCACCACGGAGCTAGAATTTAAGAAACAGATTGAGGATCTGAGTATCAAGTTGAGCTCCAAATCGGAGCAATTGCGAGTGACCAAACAGGAGTTGGAACAGTTTCAGCGGGGCGTATTGCCCTTGGAACAGGAACTGCAGGCGCTCAGAGCCAGGGAGGGGAATTTCCAAGAGAAACTGCAGATAAGCAAGAGCCACGTTGAGCGTGAAAAGCAGCTGACCCAGAGGCTCAAGGATCAGGTTATTCTGGACAACAAGAAGGTCATGGACCTGAACAGACAAGTGCGCGAATTGGAGCGTATACTCAAGAGGAAGAATCCTGACTCAGTATCGGCTCTCATACTGACCGCCAACTCGGAACAGGACAGGATTGGTTCCGAGAAGGTGAAGCTCCTGGAGGAGAGAATAGCGAGTCTCGAGAACGAGATCAAGGCCAAGGAGGATACCGCGCAGCAGAATCTGGTTGAACTGCAGAAGAAGTTCTCCGACATGAAGGAGAAATACACGACGCAGGTGATGGAGTTGGAGGCGAAACTGTTGGAGGCAACTGCGAAAGAACGCAAATTGTACAATGACATGTTCACGCAAACGACGGTGAAGCACGTCGAGAGCAAGAGCGTGGAGAATAACAAGAAAGATGACAGAGCTTCGACCGTAGAGGACAAGAAGGAAAAGATGAAGGCTGGGCCGAAGTCGCAAAATCCGAAGGAAGACGCGCATCTCATCGCCACTATAAGAGGCCTGAAGCTGGAGATCGCGAACAAGGATAAAACGGTCTCAAAAATAACCAAGGATTATCAGGAGCTGCAAAAGACAAACCGGCGACTGCAGAAGGAGCGGGAGAAACTGCTGAACGATCGTAGGAGCTTCAGGAGCATGGATTTCGACAAGGCGTTCCGAGGAATGAAGAACGGCGAGGGGAATGATCAGAATTCGAATGTCTATCAGAACGGGCACGTTTCCGACTCGCAGAGGCTGTCGTCGTCGACGCCCAAGTTGTACGATCCGATGCAGTACACGGAGAACGGCAAGAATGGGACTATCAAGAAGTTGACCAACGAAAACGACATCCTGAAGGAAGAGCTGAGCAAAATGAACAAGGACTTCATGGCGCTGAAGAGCAAGAGGCTGCACGATTTGAATCTCTTGCAGGAGGAACACGAGCGAGAGATGGCGGCTCTCGTGAAGGAATACAGCGTCAAGATCGGAGATTCTAAAGCGGTAAAGTTACAGGTTTGTAACGCTTGGCAAACACCTGACCTGTCCCTTATTTCATTTGCTTCTTATCGTCTGGTGCAAGAAAAATCTGGTGGCATCTTTTGAGTAGAACAAACCTCCGCTTCGCTTATGTCTCAATATATTTATCTGCTATGACACTAAGAATTTTATAATTTTTATTAGGATCAGATTAATGCTCAGGGAGCAATAATATCGCACTTAAAAGAACAAATGGAAAAGTTTAGAGATTATAAGGAGCAGGTGGTCATGTTGAAGGCCGAGAGAGAACACTTGGAGAATAGAGTGAGGACGCTGACCGAGAAAGTCAAATACTTATCAACGCCGGTACGTGAAAACTAGTCGAATTTTTAAGGCAGCCCGTGGCATGTTTCTTTCTCCATTCCAGGGAACGGAACAATTACAGTTGCTGCAAGACAAGATCACAATTCTCCAGCAACGACACGAGAGCAGGGAGATGACCTTGCAGACGTTAATTCGCGACTTACTGAGGAATCGAACGCAGTGCAAAGATTGCAAGAATGAAAAGGGCAAGAAGCGGCAACTTTGCTATTTCCGGCAAGAACTCGATCATATCTTGGGGATGCTACAGGAGATCGCTAACATCCATTGATTATCGCTGAATCGAAAGAGCATCCCTAAATAGTTGCAGCGCATTTATATGGTTTCTCGGTTCGTCATCGAATATTGTGATAATTTTTACAAGAGTAAGGTTTGCGATGTAGCTTAAATAATTCGAGAGAGGCATTAGGCGTCGAGGCATAGGTGCGTAAACGCGCTCGTTCGCGTCACTCAGCCAAAATGTTTAGTCCGTACTTCCGTCAACTCTTCCAGAATTGATGAGGACTATTGTAATGCGCGATCTTCTTTCTTGCGTCCGTGACACCGTTCGTTCTGCGAGGTCGTCTATCAGTATAGAGTTCGCAAATGACTCGGTAGGCTCGGATCACTGCCAAAGAGAGCAACGTTACCGCGTCACTAGCGGTAGCGTACGAACGAACGTACAATTGAGTTACAAACCTTTTCCGATCTCTCTCCGTCGCCAATTTTCTTGCCACGCGCGCGCATTGTCTGTGAACACTGCCCGCTATTAGCATAATCTACTTGATTGAATCAAAAATTAATTTTTAGACTAAGTCCGTACACTTTTAGGATTACATATATTTTTTATTTATTATTTATTTATTTATTGACTCCGAGTAAAATGGCACGGCTGCTTGCAACGTTTCTCCAAATCGATGTTGCTGCAGCTTGTTTTCTTCTCATAGTAAATTGTATAGCATTACAATTGGACGGGGGAAAAAGAAAATAGAATATACAAAGATATCTTCGTAAGGGTTTCTTCCAAAGTTAAATGATATCTAGTTTTTTACGGATAATTTTTTCGAAACTTTGCTGTACATATAGGCGTATAAGAGACTAAACCGCTATATTTATTTCGGGTAATACTCCACGTCGGTTTATTCGCGATCAACGAAGTCGACTATATCATGTATATCGTATCGTAAGTACTCTAGTTTATTACTATTGTTGCCAAGCCTAGCTGGTGATCTCGTCAAATGTAGCCTTGTCTGTATGCGTCGTAATATGCGCAAGCACACCGCTCGATGTGCCGAACATGCACATGCATGCAAGCACAAATTGATGTGGCCGAGACCTGAGGACGAACAATCAGCATACGTAGAATACCTATCTTTCGTATTTTCAAGATAAAATTTGACTCTCTTTGAAACTGTTATCTTCCCGAGGCTCGGTCACGTCCAAGTACACACAATCACATTCCTTTTCTAAATAGATTTAAGCTTGTCACGCGCAATGTACAAAATTCAAAATTATAACTTTAATAAATTTAATCTTTTCGCCGAGAAGGATCGATATTTCCCTCAGCGGCGGTATAGCGCAGGTTCGAAATTCGTTTCAAGCAATATTCACCCGGCACTTGTCGAATAAAATAAAATATATAGAATATTTATCATTTATATAAACATGTAAATCGTTTACTATCTAAATGTTAAAGAAAAAATAGTGACAGAAGGTCTCGAAAAATTGTCACAACAAATTTAACTACAACTGCAACTATTTATTTTCGCACAAAATATATCTTCTTAGACATTCATTTCTACGGAGCATATACGAGCTGTACATTAATCTACACTCTGAGTACTCTCAGAAATAGTACACATATCGCAACGTAATATCTTAATTCACAAAATAACGAGATCGACAGAGAAGCAGAAGTCCAGGGAATAGCAATTTTCGGTGCCGTGTTCTTTTTTTTTTGGTAGCCGATTTCCATTTTACCAAATTATGAAGCGCTGCGCATTCTGCATTATGTTGTTGCTGAAAGAACAGACGTTAGAAATATTATTCGTGTCGGTTTTAAAATTACTTTAATTATTATTGATAACATTCTGTTCCGAAGATCAAAATTGCGTACGGCCGAAGCTGAATTATGATTATTTTATTGTTCATAGCATGCGCTTTAAGAAATGTCAGTAACTTCTTGCCTTACCCGAGGGAGGATTGTTTCCCGTTATAAAGGGAAAGCCCATAAACGGTACATAATGCCACGACGAAAGCTTGCCTCATGAGATCGTAGGCAATAGGATATTTGAAAAATTCATAGTCCTTCATTGAAATAGGAGCGACTTTTGTTTTGATTTCCATCTTCCTCTCAACGCGCGCGTCCTGCAAATTTCGTTCCCGTTTTGTGGATAATCGTTCATTGTCTACGGTTCTAGCGAGCATCCTCTCAGCAGACAACCTTCGTTGTACGCGATTTTGTTCAGGTACGTGGGCGACTCGGCGAGGAGAAGAGAGTCTCGATGAGTCTTCGATGTTCCTCGCTGATCTCTGGCGCAAGTGTCTGGCGGATTCTCTCTCACGAAACTCGGTGGGTCGAGCCTCGACTGATCGAGCCACCCGGCGCTCCTTGAGATGTCTGATCTCGCGTTGCGTTTTTGACGAACGTAGAACTTGATTCTCGAGGGCTGCTGCTCTAGAATTCGCGCTGCGCTCCATCGAGAGCACAGAGATCGAGTTTCGCAATTCGGAGTTGCGTTCCACGCGTCGATCCTGCATCCT